>NC_060121.1:982749237-983021737 GCF_021461395.2 Schistocerca americana
GTGGAACGGCTTGCCATGCCATTTCCACCTGGCGCCTCAGTTGGACCAGCGTTCGTCCTGGATGTGCAGACCGCGTGAGACGACGCTTCATCCAGTACCAAACATGCTCAATGGGGGACAGATCCGGAGATCTTGCTGGCCAGGGTAGTTGACTTACACCTTCTAGAGCACGTTGGGTGGCACGGGATACACGCGGACATGCATTGTCCTGTTGGAACAGCAAGTTCCCTTGCCGGTCTAGGAATGGTAGAACGATGGGTTCGATGACGGTTTGGATGTGCCGTGCACTATTCAGTGTCCCCTCGACGATCACCAGTGGTGTACGGCCAGTGTAGGAGATCGCTCCCCACACCATGATGCCGGGTGTTGGCCCTGTGTGCCTCGGTAGTATGCAGTCCTGATTGTGGCGCCCACCTGCACGGCGCCAAACACGCATACGACCATCATTGGCACCAAGGCAGAAGCGACTCTCATCGCTGAAGACGACACGTCTCCATTCGTCCCTCCATTCACGCCTGTCGCGACACCACTGGAGGCGGGCTGCACGATGTTGGGGCGTGAGCGGAAGACGGCCTAACGGTGTGCGGGACCGTAGCCCAGCTTCATGGAGACGGTTGCGAATGGTCCTCGCCGATACCCCAGGAGCAACAGTGTCCCTAATTTGCTGGGAATTGGCGGTGCGGTCCCCTACGGCACTGCGTAGGATCCTACGGTCTTGGCGTGCATCCGTGCGTCGCTGCGGTCCGGTCCCAGGTCGACGGGCACGTGCACCTTCCGCCGACCACTGGCGACAACATCGATGTACTGTGGAGACCTCACGCCCCACGTGTTGAGCAATTCGGCGGTACGTCCACCCGGCCTCCCGCATGCCCACTATACGCCCTCGCTCAAAGTCCGTCAACTGCACATACGGTTCACGTCCAAGCTGTCGCGGCATGCTACCAGTGTTAAAGACTGCGATGGAGCTCCGTATGCCACGGCAAACTGGCTGACACTGACGGCGGCGGTGCACAAATGCTGCGCAGCTAGCGCCATTCGACGGCCAACACCGCGGTTCCTGGTGTGTCCGCTGTGCCGTGCGTGTGATCATTGCTTGTACAGCCCTCTCGCAGTGCCCGGAGCAAGTATGGTGGGTCTGACACACCGGTGTCAATGTGTTCTTTTTTCCATTTACAGGAGTGTATTATGTGGTGTGTCCCAGGAGCGTGTATTAGAACTGTTGCTGTTCACTTTATACATTAATGACTTAATGTAGGATACTAATTGCAGTATCCAGCTTTTCGATTATGCAGGCACCCATGAGGAAATAGTACCAGGTAAAGATCTTTAAAAATATCTATTTGAAACAGAAACGGGTAACTAGGTTTTAAGGTAGAGAAATGCAAATTTGTGCGCTTCATGAAACATGAAAGTGTGGTATCCTTTGACTGCAGGATTTATGAGTTACAGTTAAGAGTCTGAGTTACAGTTAAGAGTAACCCATTTCTCACAAATATTTGGAGTGCAGGTCTCTCTGACTGATGAGAAGATGTAACTGAAACGCTGAAAGTATTAACTAGCATACAGACAAAGAAAGATGCCAAACATCTCAGAGGAAACTGCTTAGAAAACATCAGAAACCATTTCTGAAAGCAGAACTATCAATATTCTTCAAACTCCTACACATTTATCCCATAGAGATGTTGCATATAAAATAGGCAGATGATACAACCATCTATGAATCAAAAGGAAAGAAACCTTAATATATGATATAATAGAGTGTACCCCTGATTTGCACAATATATTCATGAGCAAAAACTTTATGACCACCTACTTAATAGCTTGTGTGTGGAGGTATGTGACATTAGATCTCTATGCACAGGTCATATAATTCACGTAAATAACGGGCTGCTGATTTGCATATGTGGTGATGGCGTCTCATAGTGACCCAGATGGGTTCCATAGGATTTATATCAGATAAATTTTATCACTGAGACATCAATGTGAGTTCACTGTAATGCTCCTCAAACCACTGTAGCATGGTTCCGACTCCGAGACAGGGACAATTATCCTGCTGAAAGATGCCATTGCCATTGGGGAATGTATATGAAGCATGAAGGGATGCATATGGTTTTCAGCTGTCTTTGATTATTACCACAGGTATGATGCGAGTGCAGGAGAATGTATCTCATAGCATAATACTGCTCCCACCAGCCTGCTTCTTTGGAGTGCTGGACATTTCGAGGTACCATTCACCTCAGTGACGGTGTTAGTGGAGATGACCATTGACCTAGTGTAGCTAAGATGTGATTCACCCAAAGATCTGGCACATTTCCTTTGATCTACCTGAATCCTGATGGTCTTGTGCCCACTGCAATCATAGTTGATGATGTCATTGGGTCAAAATGTGCACATTTGGGGGTGGTCTACTGTAGAGCTCCATGTTCAACAATGTATGATGAATGGTATGCCCTGAATCACTTGCACATGCAGTAGTATTGTGCTGTTTCGGCAGAGATGCCTCAGATCATGATCTATCCTACTTTACAGAGCAGACAAGCCTCTGAATCCCTTGACCGTGAAGAATTGTGGACAGCCAACCATTTAGCACCCAGTGGTAGTTTCACTGTCCTTCTACCTCTTTCTGTACAGGCTTGCGACAATAGCAAGCGAACATTTGACTAGCTTCGCCATTTTCAAGATATTTTTCCACAGGCTCTGTTTAATAATAATCTACCTTTCGTCAAAGTTGATATCTCAATGAATTTCCGCATTTGCAGCCTGTATCTTCACTAGGGTGATCCCCCATCTGTGCCCACTTTACTTACATACTTTTGTTATTGTATCATGTTCCCACAATGCCACCAGGCAGCATCCAATGTCACAGTGGGCAGTGGTCATTATGTTTTGGCTTATAAGTGTATTCATGTTGCTGTAGATAATACACTAATGTATGGTTTAATTAGAGACAAGTTTGTAATAGAGTTATCCTTGTGATGCAAAGACTAATTATGACATGGATGCTACACTACAATGAAAGTTGTGAGAACTCATGCTGATACATAACTACTCAGAACCTGTACTCATCCCACAGTGATTATCTGGAGTGGAACAAGAGGTGAACAGTTCTCTCAACACCATCTCAGATACGCGTAATAGAACTGAGATCAGGTAGTTCTCAGAGGCCTGGCATATGACCTTATTTACAAAGAATGTTTATTAAAAAACAATGAAAGAATAAAAATTTAAAAAATCTTGTATTACATTTTTGGCTGAGGAGTTGCCTCGATGTCCATCCAGTTAAATCGCAAATACTGTCTTTATTCAAA
Organism: Schistocerca americana; assembly: GCF_021461395.2. NCBI lineage: Eukaryota > Metazoa > Arthropoda > Insecta > Orthoptera > Acrididae > Schistocerca > Schistocerca americana. The sequence goes on from NC_060121.1 coordinate 982,752,546, forward strand.
CCCATTATACACATTTCCTATATAAAGTGTCATTGTAATTGTTTGTGTAGGTGACAAGGGTAGGTTAATGTAGTGTGTAATTTTGAGTCTTGTATTGATGGCGAGAATGATGGTAATAAGAAAAAGAAGGCTGAGGATGAAACCTTAAGATAGCACATAGTATATATATCCTAGCAATGAAAATAATACTAGTACTGGGAATTGCCTAAGTACTGTGTACACGAATACATAGAGTGCTCTTAGTGAACTGTACCAAGGGGAACACAGAGCTAAACATCCCCATGCAGTGGATAGATCATTCATTCATTGTGTCCCGTAGATCCACTATAAAGAACCTTGAGAGGCATGGAAGTCAAGGTATATATTAATAAAAATTGAAGAAACTGTTATAAACTGTATACTAATAATAAACTTGTTGAACTGTTATAAACTGTCGAGAATGAGATTTTCACTATGCAGCGGAGTGTGCGCTGATATGAAACTTCCTGGCAGATTAAAACTGTCTTCCCGACCGAGACTCGAACTCGGGACCTCAGTAGCTCAGATGGTAGAGCACTTGCCCGCGAAAGGCAAAGGTCCCGAGTTCGAGTCTTGGTCGGGCACACAGTTTTAATCTGTTATAAACTTTGTTTGCTAATTCAAGCTAAATGTAATATAACAAAATTTGGCAGGAATACTACTACTACCAAGAAAGCTGTTGCTTGTGCTGTTATATTAAATCTCTGCTATTGCTAGCTTACGATCTACATTACCATATTGAACTCTATCATAGAACAATAATTATCCATGAGGAATGAGAATAGAGCCAAGGTTACAATAAGTATTGTTACTTGTTGTCTAGCTGACATTAATCTTCAGTCCTAGAATATAGGCAAACAAATAATTTTGTAGTGGGAGTTGCCAAAAGAAACATTTTTAGTTTTCCTTTGAATTTGTGGGACCAATTACTTGTTTTATGTCTAATTGAGACTAGGTAAAGATCATTCCAAGAAAACATAGATTGTCACTCTGAAACACGGATGAAGGAGCAAAACTGACAGGGATGTTTTCTGTGTCTTTTATTGTGGTTTTGTAAATCACAGTTCAATCCAGATATTTTTTATTATCAGGAATAAGTAATATTACAGGTACTGTACTATGTGTAAGAATTCTTGAAGAGTCCTGTACAATTTGTGTGGTTATTTCCTTTACAAAAATCATGTACTGCTCATTTGCTGGCAGAATACTTTCTTTAATGTAGTTTCAGTGCCCTAGAAGATAATTCTGTTGGACAACAGTTAGTGGACAGAAGCAAAGTAAGCCAGCATCTTGGTTTTCAACTCAAAAGGGACACTCCCCATTGCACCGCTCTCAGATTTAGTGGTAAGAGGACCCAGTGGACAGCCCGTCAAAAACTGAACACAGATCAAACATGAAAACATGAAGAAAGTGTACTGGACTGTGAAAAAAAAGCAAAATAAAAATGGAAGGACAAGAAGTGCAATATAGTGCAGCCAGGAAGACAAATGGAGTTGTGGTAAAGGGGCTGGACTGACAAGTGGGCAAGCCATGTTCAAACCTACCTTGTGCCAATATTATCATTTTTTTCCCTGCTGTTTGCTTTATTCAAATTTGTGTCTGTGTCTTGGTGTAACATCCATTTGCAACAGTGAGGTGTAAGGTAGGGACCTATAATGACAGTTGATTCTGCACAACTACTCTATTAGCATCCAAAGCACCTAAGTTGTTCGACTGGTAAGTGAGTGAGATATGCCTCCTTGCCCGATATATGTGTTCATGTGAATGTGAACGTGATCTCTCCCAAGAAAATGACGAATAATAGTTTATCACATAGGTTGCAACAAATGAATGCAACAGTTCCACAATTGTGCAGTTTCTCTGTGCTCTGTCAAAACATATGTTTTCAACATTTTTGAAGTTTTATTCTGTTTTGGAAGTCTGTATTCTGGAATTCTTTTGTTTTAATATAGTTCGCACCCATTTATTTATTGTTTTCATTTCTGTGAGATGTCTATGTGATATCTCGCTTACTCTTACTATTTATCAAGTTTACTTGCAATGATAGTGTATTCTTACCACATGACTCATATTCTGTAACCAGTGTATCATATGACAACTATCAAGACTACAGAAACAGAACAAACATTTCAATGATGGGACAGACAGATCATAATGTTGTGGGAAAAAAAAGAAAAAAAATTGGCATGAGTGAATTTTGAACACACCTTGCCCACGTGGCAATCCAACACCACGTCTGCTTACCCATGACACTATTGGTGATTCATGTTGCTCTTTATTGCACTTCTTGTTCATAGGCTGTTCACTGTTTCTATTTTCCTTTTTTTCTCATAGTTCAGAACGCTTCTTCCTGTTTTCATGCTTGATCTGTGTTCAGGTTTGACGGGTTATCCACTGGGCCATCTTACCACTAAATCTGAAGGGGGTGCAATGGGGAGTATCCCTTGTCAGTACAATGAGCCATATTTATAACCGCAATACATGTTAAACTGAACATCTTCGTAAGTTTATTCCTCACTCTTTCCTTATCATTACTGGACTGAAGGTGGAAGAGTGCTTACACTGTACCATTATTGACCTACATCTCTGATGCCTTCCCCTTCATCATTGTCTACCCTCATCTTCACTACAGATGGGTCTCTCCCTCAGCCAGGGGTCTGAGTGACTTGCCCCTGATTTCTAACCTTCCTTAGCATATCCCTCTATCAACCTTGATGGAGGTGCTACTTGTTCTGAATGCCAGGTAATGTGACCTTTTTACTGTTAAATGTGTCTTATTGATGGTACTATGCCTCCTGTTGGTGAGTAATCAACAGTAATTCTGTTTCATAGTTTATTAGTTTTCTTGATTGTTTTTTCCTCTGATACAATATTATATAATATGAGTCTCTTTGTTGTAAACCAGATGTTGGTCAAGTCTCTCTCTAATACATTTATATTTACACTACTGATTACTATTTATGTGTCATTAGAAAACAGATTTTGAACAGTTTTTTGAACTCATGAAAAGTTATTTATGTAGGTTAGGGAAAAGGGTACACTTAACACTCAACACTGTGAGACAGTTCATTTTATGGCCTTCCATTATGATGCGGATTGTCAGTGTGGCTTTCTGCCTTGTATTACAGAAGTTAGACTGCCTGGTTCACACAACCAAAGACCTTACAAGGTAACAGAATATATGTAGTGTAGTCTTTCTTGTTCAGCTTTGCCAACCAGAATGATCACAATCAATAGTGAGATTTGCTCTCACTCCGTGAGGTTTGAGGTTTTTCCTAGGACGTTAGCGTATTGGGTGGTGAAAAGGATACTGTTTTAATTATTCAAAATTATTTCATCTGATTGATGTTATTTTGTTTAATCTCATTTAATAATACTGTGTCGTCAGTGTTCCCTTTATTTTATCTTTTTGTTGATTGAAGAAGTTTTGTAATGATATGACAAAGTAGATGATTTTAAAATTTGCTTATGAAATAGCTTTCAAGGTATTCACTTGTTTAAATAAGACTTTTTCATGAGAAACCGTGCATTCCATTTTCAGCTGGGAAACCTGGTTGGTTTACATTCCTGGAGTATTTAACCCCATAACATAATGATTTTTTTTTTTTCAAATTATGTTCCAAAAAATAATAGTCTTTTATTAATAAATAACATCCTATAATGAATGACATTACACATAGACATATAAAGATAGCTTTCAAAGCCCAAAATAATGAGTTCCAACTTTTGAAGATTACCAGTAATAAAATCCGTAGTATACTCACACACTGGACTTCGACGAAAGTATCCTGAAACTTGAGGTTATTTTTTAGTTTCTGTGTAGCTATGACGTCTGGCCATGTATTTTACAGTGATTTCCTGTGAACATAAATCTTGGAGCAGCTGGCTGGAGCACTGTGGAAGTATTTATTTCACGTTCTTTTCGCTTTCTGAGCCACTAAATTCAATGCTAAATTCAGGATCACTATAGCCATCCTTTTTTGAAAGCATTACCTAAGCATCAATGCAGGTGAGAGGCTGAAAGTGCATGTTTTGTTGTCGAGTATCTGAAGCTGCACATAGTAAAGATGATTTATTTATTATTTATTTATTTATTTATTTATTCATCGGTAAACAAATTTCTTTGTATGGATGTCGTCATTATACATACATATGTACATTATTTTGTCACATAAGAGAATGAAATACAAGCTATATATATAATAAATTCTACATCTACATTTATACTCCGCAAGCCACCCAACGGTGTGTGCCGGAGGGCACTTTACGTGCCACTGTCATTACCTCCCTTTCCTGTTCCAGTCGCGTATGGTTCGCGGGAAGAATGACTGTCTGAAAGCCTCCGTGCGCGCTCTAATCTCTCTAATTTTACATTCGTGATCTCCTCGGGAGGTATAAGTAGGGGGAAGCAATATATTCGATACCTCATCCAGAAACGCACCCTCTCGAAACCTGGCGAGCAATCTACACCGCGATGCAGAGCGCCTCTCTTGCAGAGTCTGCCACTTGAGTTTATTAAACATCTCCGTAACGCTATCACGGTTACCAAATAACCCTGTGACGAAACGCGGCGCTCTTCTTTGGATCTTCTCTATCTCCTCCGTCAAACCGATCTGGTACGGATCCCACACTGATGAGCAATACTCAAGTATAGGTCGAACGAGTGTTTTGTAAGCCACCTCCTTTGTTGATGGACTACATTTTCTAAGCACTCTCCCAATGAATCTCAACCTGGTACCCGCCTTACCAACAATTAATTTTATATGATCATTCCACTTCAAATCGTTCCGCACGCATACTCCCAGATATTTTACAGAAGTAACTGCTACCAGTGTTTGTTCTGCTATCATATACTCATACAATAAAAGATCCTTCTTTCTGTCTAAAAACAAAGATGATGAGACTTACCAAACAAAAGTGCTGGCAGGTCGATAGACACACAAACAAACACAAACATACACACAAAATTCAAGCTTTCACAACAAACGGTTGCTTCATCAGGAAAGAGGGAAGGAGAGGGAAAGACGAAAGGATGTGGGTTTTAAGGGAGAGGGTAAGGAGTCATTCCAATCCCGGGAGCGGAAAGACTTACCTTAGGGGGAAAAAAGGGCAGGTATACACTCGCGCACACACACACACACACACACACACACACACACACACACACACACACACATATCCAACCGCACATACACAGACACAATAAGGTAAGTTTTTCCGCTTCCGGGATTTGAATGACTCCTTACCCTCTCCCTTAAAACCCACATCCTTTCGTCTTTCCCTCTCCTTCCCTCTTTCCTGATGAAGCAACCGTTTGTTGCGAAAGCTTGAATTTTGTGTGTATGTTTGTGTTTGTTTGTGTGTCTATCGACCTGCCAGCGCTTTTGTTTGGTAAGTCTCATCATCTTTGTTTTTAGATATATTTTTCCCACGTGGAATGTTTCCCTCTATTATATTCATATCATTAATTTGAACCCAACAATTACGTTTGTTATTGTCACTGTTACATTTCGAAATCTTTTCTGTCGTCTTATTTTCTCTTTCTGTTTTTGCCAGTAGTTTCACTTTGTATTCACCTTCTCCCTTTTACCGTAATCTATTATACAATTTTATCTCGCCGATATATACTCAATAATACGTAATATGTAATAATACGTAACCCACTTCCAAACCATAACCAAAAAAATTTTTTTTTCCACTTTCAACACCACCGCTGCTATAAAATCCACCGTTTCTAGTTCACAAACAGTTTGTGCTTGTGTCTGTGTATGTGCGGTTGGATATGGGTGTGTGTGTGTGTGCAAGTGTATACCTGTCCTTTTTTCCCCCTAAGGTAAGTCTTTCCGCTCCCGGGATTGGAATGACTCCTTACCCTCTCCCTTAAAACCCACAACCTTTCGTCTTTCCCTCTCCTTCACTCTTTCCTGATGAAGCAACCGTTTGTTGCGAAAGCTTGAATTTTGTGTGTATGTTTGTGTTTGTTTGTGTGTCTATCAACCTGCCAGCGCTTTTTTTTGGTAAGTCTCATCGTCTTTGTTTTTAGAAATATTTTTCCCATGTGGAATGTTTCCCTCTATTATATTCATATAAGATTAGATTAGATTAGATTAGATTTACTTTCATTCCAATTGATCCGTAGTGAGGAGGTCCTCCAGGATGTGGAACATGTCAGAAAAACAACAATACATGACAAATATTTAAACTAAAACAAATAAGCTAATGTACCATTCCACAGGTCCCAAGTGGAATGATCGTCATTTTTTAATGAACACTAAGAGTCATTTTACAAATACTATTGCACTGAATTTAAAATAAAAAAGTTTTTTATTTATTTATAAGGTAAGAAACATGTAATACAACTACTGTAATACTTATTTACAATGAACACATTACTGCACTGAAATGGTGCAGAAGTTAGATTATACTTACACACACACACACACACACACACACACACACAAATTTTCAGTGAACACATTACTGCACTGAAATTGTGCAGAAGATATGTTGTACTTATATACAAATCAGTTGGTTTTCCTCAGAAATTCATCAATGGAGTAGAAGGAGTTGGCCACCAATAAATCCTTTAGGCTTCTCTTAAACTGAATTTCATTGGTTGTTAAGCTTTTTATGGCTGCTGGCAAGTTATTGAAAATGTGTGTTCCTGAATAATGCACACCTTTTTGTACAAGACTAAGTGACTTTAAATCCTTGTGAAGATTATTCTTATTTCTAGTATTGATTCCATGAATTGAGCTATTGGTTTGAAAAAGTGATATATTTTTAATGACAAGTTTCATTAAGGAATAAATATATTGGGAAGCTGTAGTTAATATCCCTAGTTCCCTAAACAGGCTTCTGCAGGATGTTCTTGAGTTCACACCACATATAATTCTTACTGCACGTTTTTGTGCCCGGAAAACTTATAATTCTTACTGCACGTTTTTGTGCCCGGAAAACTTTAGCTTGGCTTGATGAATTACCCCAGAAAATAATCCCATATGACATTATGGAATGAAAGTAAGCATAGTATGCCAGCTTTTTCATTTTTATATCCCCTATGTCTGACAAAATTCGCATTGCGAACAGAGATTTGTTAAGACGCTTCAGCAGTTCTGTGGTGTGCTCCTCCCAGTTGAATTTATTATCAAGCTGTAATCCCAAGAATTTAACACCGTCCACTTCTTCTATCTTCTTGTCATCATATGTTAGACATATACTCTTGGGACACCCCTTACAAGTTCTGAACTGCATGTAGTGTGTTTTTTCAAAGTTTAGTGACAAAGAATTGGCTAGGAACCAGTGATTAATGTCTACAAATATTTTATTGGCTGATCTTTCTAAGACTACACTTGATTTGCTATTTATTGCAATGTTTGTATCATCAGCAAACAAAACAAACTTGGCATCTGGTAATGTTACTGATGAAAGGTCATTGATATACACAAGAAAAAGTAAGGGCCCCAAAATGGAACCTTGTGGGACCCCACATGTAATTAGTTCCCAGTTGGATGATGCCTGATAGCTTGATACATGTCTCTTTCCTAATAACACCCTTTGTTTCCTGCCAGAGATATAAGATTTGAACCATTTTGCAGCATTTCCTGTTACACTATAATATTCTAGTTTACTTAAAAGGATATTGTGATTTACACAGTCAAATGCCTTTGACAGATCACAAAATATACCAGTTGCCTGCAATTTTTTGTCTAATGAATTAAGTACATTTTCACTGTAAGTGTAGATAGCCTTCTCAATATCAGAACCTTTTAGAAATCCAAACTGTGACTTTGACAGTATGTTATTTGAGATAAGATGGTTATAAAGACGACTGTACATTACTTTTTCGAAAATTTTTGAGAATGCTGGCAACAGTGAAATTGGACGGAAATTTGATGCTATTTCTTTATCTCCCTTCTTAAACAGTGGCTTAACTTCAGCATATTTCAGCCATTCGGGAAATATTCCACTGATAAACGACTGGTTACACAGATAGCTTAATATGTTACTTAGCTCAGAATCACATTCTTTAATTAACTTTGTTGATATTTCATCATACCCACTAGATGTTTTTGATTTTAAAGATTTTATGATGGACATTATTTCTGTTGGGGTAGTGAGGGTCAAATTCATATTATGGAAGTTACTTGAAATGTCTGGTCTAAGGTAATCCATAGCAGCATCTACCGAACCTGACAACCCCATCTTTTCAGTAACAGTTATAAAATGTTTGTTAAAAAGTTCTGCAACACTATACACATCTGTCACCAATGCATCATTTACTCTTAATGCTATTTGTTCCTCTTCATGTCTGGTTCTACCGGTCTCCTCCTTCACTATATCCCATATTGTCTTTATTTTGTTATCTGATATGACTATCTTTTCCTTGTAATATATTTGCTTTGACATCCGTATTACAGTCTTTAATATTTTGCAGTATTTCTTATAATGTGCTATAGCATCAACATTGGAAATGTTTCGGATTGACAGATACAGTTTTCTTTTTGTTTTACAAGATACCCCTATTCCTCGAGTAATCCATGGCTTCTTTGTAGACTTTGCTCTAACATTGGTAAGTTTTGGGGGAAAGCAGTGTTCAAATAAGGTAAGCACTTTATTAGCAAAAATGTTATATTTTTCATTCATGCCATGAGCACTGTAAACATCAGTCCAGTGAATGTCTCTGAGGAGTGTCCTAAAATAATCAATTTTTGGCTTACTGATTACCCTCTTGAGCTCAGATTTAACAGATTTTATATCTTGTTCAGTATTAACATTTAACAGAAGGAACTGCATGTCATGGTCTGAGAGGCCATTGACTATTGGTTTTGTAATATAATTTTGTTCATTTGACTTTTCTATAAAGATATTATCAATGGCTGTTTGTGAGCAAGTGGTTATCCTAGTGGGGAACTTTACTGTGGGAATTAAGTTGAATGATAGTGTTACTAATTCAAATAGGTTCTTATTGGGAGAGTCTTTAAGGAAATCTACATTGAAATCACCAGCAACCACTATTTCTTTGTTTTTGGTTGTTAAATGGGCCAGTACAGCTTCAAGGTGGTTTACAAACAGATTAAAGTTACCTGCAGGTGCTCGATATACACTTAATATTATGAAAGATTTTTTGTGAAATTCTAATTCTGTTGCACATGCTTCCATATGCTGTTCTAGGCAAAATTTATGAATGTCTATGTTCTTAAATTTATGACAGTTCCTGATGAATGTGGCAACTCCTCCTTTCTCCATTTCTGATCTACAATAGTGAGATGCTAACCTAAACCCTGTAACACTTAAAAGTTCTATACCAGTGGTCACATGATGTTCAGAGAGGCAGATTATGTCAGCTGGGTTTGAAGACTCTAATTCATCTATGCAGATAGTTAATTCATTAATTTTATTTCTCAGTCCTCGAATATTTTGATGCAATAAAGATAGCTGACATTTCACATTGACTGACTTAAAATTGGATGGAGTTAAAATATCTGCTGACAGTTGAAAATTCTTAACCAATTGCTGTTTATGTTGATGTAATAAGCTGGAATTATGTTTTTTGATTTCTTTCTCAAACTGAAGGTTTGTCTCAGTTCTAACCTCTCTTAAAATTTGTTTTCTTTCTGTCCTCCCTACCCTAAAAAAGGGTCTTTTCTGAATCCTATAACCACTGGTATTTTACCACTCATGACAGTGCCTCCCCCCTTTAACTTTCCTGCTATTTCCCCAGCCAATTTACCCTTCCCCTTCCTGTTGAGGTGAAGGCCATGCCTAGTATAATCCCACCTACTGACAGAATCAACATGAACCACACCAATGTGTGACCTCGCACCCGACATGAGCAGCCGTTCCAGCTCCAAATTAACTCTCTTGACAGAAGAGTTCAAATGAGGTCGGTCATGGCGCCCAAGAACAGATACAAACTCAACACTGGTATGCCTCGATGCTGATGCAATCTTCGCCAGGTCACACTCTATGCTGTACCCAGGATCTCTGTCAATACTGTTACCTGCCCCACCCACTATAACCACGGTGTCTTCCTTAGTGAAATCTTTGCAAAGTGATCCTAAATCCTCTGTCACCTGCTCCAGACCAGCACTAGGTTTAAAAAAATTGGTGACCTGGTATTCTGATCCTAGTTCATCCTGCAAGAGTTGGCCAACACCTCTTCCATGGGAACTACCTAACAACAACACTTTCTTTCTCTTTACTGATTCATAATATATGTATGTATATTACACACACAATTTATCATTGAATTACATAATGCAGAAGAACCTGCTTCAATCAGGAGAAATAGATCACAGGACTCCTCTAATACTTGGATGGGTCAGTTACAATCTAGAATGTCCACTTTATAATTGATTAACCTGATTATTTATTTATGCCAATTTTATGCTGCATGAATTCTCTAATCGAGTAAAAACTATTTTTTAATAAATATTCTTTAAGAAATGCTTTAAATTTACAGACTTCCTTTATGTTTTGATTTCTTTTGGCAATTTATTGTATATCTTGACACCTTGGTAAAATATAATGGTTTGGGTTTTATTTTTATTCATTCTATCTAGGTACAAGCAATTGCTGTTTCTGGTTTGGTGATCGTGTATGCAGCTGTTTGCTAAATATTGCTCAATATTTTTGTGAATAAAAACTGTAATTTGCAAGATATATTCACTTGGGATTGTCAGAATACCCCATTTTTTAAATAGCTCACTGCAGTGTGCTCTTTTGTGACTCTTGCTCATTATTCTGATAGCTCATTTTTGCAATCTGATACATATTTCACATTTTGGGCATTTGCACCCCAGAATTTTATGCCGTAATGTATTATAGAATGTATGTGTGCAAAGTATGTCATTCTCTGGCATGAACTATTGCACACAGAGACTAATATTCATAAGGCATAGCATACTATGCAAATTTTTTCCCAAGCATCCTAATATCTTCATCCCATTTTAATTGTTGATCAACATACATACCCAAAAATTTTGTGCTGGCTGCACACTCTATGGTTTCATTTTGAACTTTAAGTTTTGTCATATTCGGTTTTTTTCTTTATATAGAAGTTTATCTTCTTAGTCTTTTTCACATTAAGGGTTACTTTGTTGTTATTTGACCAGTTGTGAACTACCATAAGTCCATTTTCAGCTTTTACATTTAACATTTCTGGTGTCCTGCCTGTAATTATTATATTGCTGTCATCAGCAAATAACACTGTTTCACCTTGTGTTACCCACTGTGGGAAGTCATTAATATAAATAAGAAATAGTACTGGGCCTAACACACTCCCTTGAGGTACTTCAATGTTCAAATATTCTTCATCGGAAAGATGTTTCACTAAATAATTTGAACTACTTGAAATTTGAGATATCTCCACCCTCTGCACTCTGTGTGCAAGGTAAGATATAAACCATTTATTTACAACCCCCCTGATTCCTAGTACTTCACGTTTACCTTGTATTATTTCATGGTCAACTGTATCAAATGATTTACTGAGATCTAGGAAAGTGCCTATTACTTGTTCTCCTTTATCTAGGGCTTCTAGAACTACTCTTGTAAATTTTTCTATAGCTGCTTCTGTTCCCTGTCCAGTCCTGAAACCAAACTGGTCTTTGCATAGGAGTTGGTATTTATTTAAGTAGTCCATAAGTCTGTTTTTCATAATAGTTTCCATTATTTTTAAAAAAGAAGACAGCAATGAAACTGGTCTGTAATTCTCTATGTTTTCTGTATCACCTTTTTTTTGTGTGGGAAGAATTTTTGCGTGCTTTAGATAATTAGGGAAGTAACCTGATGAGAGTGACTCATTTATAATGTCTGCTGAGGGTTCTTTTATGCTGCTAATGCAGTCTTTTAGTATACACATTGGAACTTCATCTAAACCTGTGGATGATATACTCTTGAATTTATACAATGCTACTGATTTCCTCTCCATTTGTGGGTAGCAGTAGCATTGTGTGGGATAAATAGTTCTTTGCCATTGTGTGTTGTGTTTTAGGTAGCTTTCCTTGCAGTTTTGTTGCTATATTACTAAAGTAGTTGTTTATAAAGTTTGCCAGGCCCTTAGGATTATTTCTAATTTTTATGTTCACCTGCTTTGATATTGGCAACAGCCTCCACCAAAACACGACAGCCGAGCTCTTGTCGCTGAACACTTAACTATCAGGGGGTTTTATTTTTTCGAAGGTCTGTTCTTAAGTTGCCCAAATATACTCGGGATTGTAAGTTCCTGTCAAAATAAAAACAAGATTACTTGGGCTTTTATGTTAATGGGTTAAAGCACAGATCCTCAAAGTGCTCAGTATTTTAAAGCATATAAATTGCAAAATATGGGAAGCAGAAAGAATATGCCTACTTTAATTTTATAGAGCCTTTGTATGATCCTGGGTCAGTATGATTTATGGGTCTGTTGATCAGCTGATTTGAAGATCCTTGCTATGGTTCCCCATGAAGGAAGCAGGCTGAGCACAGGTATACCTAGAACCAGTTCCACTCCTACCCTATGTGCGGATGCTAGTGAACTACCACTTTATATCAGCCTGCTGCTGCTCATCTTGCGACAGCCATGTAAGACCTCCTCCATGTCACAATCGTCTCCACACCATACCATTGCTTCCTCAGCAATGGAGTGAATTTGTAATAACCATTTGTGATCAATGTGGTCCTTTGAGATTTGTGCAAAGAGCTGTATTTTGGATATTGGTGTGCAAATATTAATGTTTCATGATAAGGTTTGGGCTTCCTAAGAGGCCCAGAGCTATTTTAGCTATGACAGTTTTTATAAAACATAGCAAACTGGTGCTGTTTTCAAATATACTTTTAGCAGTATTCTACAAAAACACCACAATTCTGTTCTAGTGAGCACTGATGGTTTTAAATAGGGGAACTCTTTTGGCAGCTCACTCGTTTTTCCTGAGTACGTCTCACGGATTTGGCTCTCACGGATTTGGCTCTGTATGACGCTATTGTCAGATCCATTGATTTCTACTCCAGCAAGACTTTATATAACTTGTGGGGTGTGTATTTCAGATAATCATATTTTAACTGAGTATATTTTATAATGCAACAAAAGGCAGCAGTAAATCTGGGTTGGGACTTCCCTCTGTTTTATCTGACAATGAGGAATCTGTGGTGTGGGTTTTAAAATTTCGTGAAGTGTCCAGACTCCACCCTCCAGGTTGAAGGTTTAATTTTTGCAGAGAGGTTGGAGCATCCACTTTTAGTAAAGCAATCAGCCAGCCATATGTATCCACTGCAGTAAGTTCTAAGACAAATAACTAAATACCACGAATGAATAATCAGAACAGGGCAGCAATTGATGGATGTCATGTTCTAGTGCAAACAGACAAATGATTATAATTTAAGAAAAATTGGATAATTTATTCAAGAGAAAGAGCTTCACAAACTGAGCAAGTCAGTAACACATTGGTCCATCTCTGGCACGTATGCAAGCAGTTATTCAGCTTGGCATTTACTATAGAGTTGTTGGATGTCCTCCTTCGGAATATCATGCCAAATTCTGCCCTGTTGGGGCATTAGATCGACAAACTACTGAGCTGGTTGGACGGCCCTATCCACAATGCTCCAAACATTCTCATTTGGACATAGATCTAGCAACCTTGCTGGCCAAGATAGGCTTTGGCAAGCAAGAAGCCAAGCAGTAAAAACTCTCGCCATGTGCAGAGGGCCATTATATTTCTGAAATGTAAGCGTGGAAGCCCATGATGGCTTGCCATGAAGGGCAACAAAATGGGGCGTAGAATCTCGTTGATGTACCACTGTGCTGTAAGAGTCCTGTGGATGACAACCAAAGGGGTCTTGCTATGAAAAGAATTGACAACGCAGGCCATCACTGTGGGTTGTCAGGCTTATGGGTGACAGATTTATATACCACCGCTGTCTAGGGCATTTCCAGACACATCTGTGGTGTGGAATCTCATTGGACGACGTAGAATTGTCTTCAGTGATGAGTACCACTTTGAAATGAGCCCCGATGACTAGCAAAGATGTGTCCGCAGATGCCCCAGACAGTCATGGGATACCAACCTGACTTTTGCCAGCCATACAGCTTGACAGCCAAGAGTGATGGTCTGGGTTTCCATTTCTATTCATAGCAGGATCCCTTTGGTTGTCACCCATGGAACTCTTACAGCACAGTGGTATGTCAATGAGATTCTACACCCTATTTTGTCGCCTTTCATGGCAACCCTACCTTGGTGAGCCAGGTTGCCCCATCTCTCCACAATTGACAATATTTGGAGCATTGTCGGTAGGGCCATCCAACCAGTGTGGGAGTTTAACAATCTAAACCAACTGGACAGAATTTTGTGTGATACTCCTCAGGAGATCGCTCAAACATTGTATCAATCAATGCCATGCCAAATAACTACTAGCACAAGGGCCAGAGATGGACCAACGCATTATTGGCTTGCTCAGTATGTGAAACTCTTTTTCTTAAATAAATTGTCCAATTTTTTTGAAACTGAAATTATTTGTTTGTCTGCACATGTACATCCATCTACAGATTTCTGTCCCATTTCATTAATTACATCGTGGTGCATTGTCTCCAACATATGATAAGCTTTTATTGTTAATGTGTGTAAAGGAGAAGCGGAGGGCAGCTGCTCATGTGTGTTTCAATACATAGTAAGCTTTAGGAAGTACTTTTTTGCATTCTGATATTATTTTTTAAGCACATTACATCATTTTAACAACATTTGTCTCATCATACTTGGATTGTCATCATCATCATCATCATCATCATCGTTTAGCTAAGTATATTGAGTCAGTTACATTTCAGTGGCTATTTACTGTGTTAACTATTTTGTGCAATAAAGATCACTATTGGAAATGTTAACAGGATACGTGTCTATAACTGGAGTCCTCGAAAAATGACCTGGGAAGAGACTAAGCCTAAGGAGATAGCTAACATGTATACAGTCACAGCGCTTGCATGGAAACGTGATGGTTCTCGAGTAGCCTGTGGAACTTTGTGTGGTGCTGTAGAGCTCTTTGAGTCAGTGCTAAAGTAAGTATTTTTGTCTACACTACAATTGTTTTTTCCTTTTTAGTAAAGGTTAATATTGAGTCACAGTCCATGACATACTGGAGGTGCCACTTGCATAAATAATTTTTATATTAAAAAACTGTTTCACACATATTGTTCTATGCAGTTCACTACTACATTTCAGTCTGTTACTTTATTTGGACACTTTTACACAAAACCTATTTTGCCATTGTTAAATAATAGACAGCATATTAAAATGTAATGCCTTCTTCACTGTTTTCATGCTGGACTCTGACCTTAATTTATTGTTTGTGAATTGCAGATTAAAACTGAAAAAACTGCAAAAATAGGTAGGAAATTAAAGAGATGGGACCTGGATAAATCGAAGGAACAAAAGATTGCTGAGCGTTCAGAAGGGGCATTAGGCAACAATTAATTGAATCCAGGGAAATGAATACAACAGAAGACAAGTGGGTAGCTTTGAGATATGAAATAGTGAAGGCAGCAGAGGATAAAATATGTAAAAAGACAAGGTGTAGTAGAAAACCTTTTATAATACAGGAGAATCTGAATTTAATTGGTAAAAGGAGAAAATATAAATATGCAACAATTGAAGGAGTTGAAATCTGTACAGATGTCTAAAAAGTTAGATTGTCATAAAGGGCAAAATGGCTAAGCAGGAATGCTATGAGGACAAAGGCAAGGCTGTAGACAAGACTGGTTTAAGACTCAAGCAGCGCAAGTGGCTACTTGGGTGCCAAGCTGTGAGGAGTCCCATAGGTGTGCTAGTGCAAAATATGTGCACTGGCAATATCATAAAGAGAAGCAAAGATTGACAGAGTGAATGTGTATGAATTGTGAAGTGAGGGGGGTTGGAGCCAAATTATACGTCATTAGTGTTGAAAATTAGAGGTGGGGTCACCAAATGATGTGTCACTTGTGTGGGAAAATATTCTGGAACCAGCCCTGGCTGTAGAAGCACGCTTGTGTGCAAAAATATTCTAGAACTGTCCCTGGCTATAGAAGCATGTGTAACTAGATGAAATCCAGATCTGCATCTAGGAAAACACAATATCTTAGATGAATGTAGGAATGTGACCATAGGTCATCTGCAGTCGTACCTTTGGTACATATGACTCCCAGAGCTTATATGATGGCTATAAATTTTTTCAGTTCCTCAAGTGACATGTTCCAGTCACTGTTTTTCAGTATTTTTCGAGCATTTGCTTCTGTGTATTCCTTCAAATCATACCATTTCTACATCAGTGGCATCTTCTCTCTCCTTTAGAGTGTTCATAGTTGACCTTCTTCCAGAAGATGAAAGACTAGCAATCCCCCACGCTAGTGTTTTACTTTGTAGAGGCATGCAGCTGGGCCTGCTGTGATGAATGAGGTGAGGATTGATGCAGATCAGCTTCTGAATCCTCCTGCACCAATACCTCCTCATTCACAATGTCTTCATCTTTCTCTTCACTTTCTTCTGGTAAAAAAATAATTATCTTCATCAGTGAAGTCAATTTCCGAATCAACATCAGAATTTTCTAAGAAATGTAACATTTCATCATCAGAAATGTCCCACTAACAAGACATGTTAGAAAAGATCTTTCATCAACAAAAAGTATTACCTGAATGACACGATATAAACTGTGGCAGACTGGTATGCATGTGTGCCAAGACACAACAATGAACAGCAACAACTCTGCATGGATTGTTGATTGTTGCTGCTTTATTTTCGGATTATCTATGTATATTGAGAGGAGAAATTACATGGGTGTCAAATTGACTTCTTGTGCTGTTCTAGTTGTATTGAATGAAATGTCCAAGGAAATATAAATATTATGTAAATCCTAATATGTTATCATATATAAAAACAAAGATGAGGTGACTTACCGAACAAAAGCGCTGGCAGGTCGATAGACACACAAACAAACACAAACATACACACAAAATTCAAGCTTTCGCAACAAACTGTTGCCTCATCAGGAAAGAGGGAGGGAGAGGGGAAGACGAAAGGAAGTGGGTTTTAAGGGAGAGGGTAAGGAGTCATTCCAATCCCGGGAGCGGAAAGACTTACCTTAGGGGGAAAAAAGGACAGGTATACACTCGCACACACGCACATATCCATCCACACATACAGACAATGTCTGTATGTGTGGATGGATATGTGCGTGTGTGCGAGTGTATACCTGTCCTTTTTTCCCCCTAAGGTAAGTCTTTCCGCTCCCGGGATTGGAATGACTCCTTACCCTCTCCCTTAAAACCCACTTCCTTTCGTCTTCCCCTCTCCCTCCCTCTTTCCTGATGAGGCAACAGTTTGTTGCGAAAGCTTGAATTTTGTGTGTATATTTGTGTTTGTTTGTGTGTCTATCGACCTGCCAGCGCTTTTGTTCGGTAAGTCACCTCATCTTTGTTTTTATATATAATTTTTCCCACGTGGAATGTTTCCTTCCATTATACTAATATGTTATCATAAAGAGGAGAGAAAAGTCATATGGTTTCATCATCGAAGCAGAAAATTGCAAATGCCATGACCAAAACAATGTGACAAGGTTAATTGTGACCCCTTCCACCATTCTTGTGTTAAAGAAATCTTTGGATAAAAGAGAAACAGATGAATAAATATTAAGTTCTTAGCTGGAAAGCCAGTACTAAGTAAAGAAGGAAGACGGAAAAGGGATACATGGAAAGGATGTATAGAAGGGCTACACAAGGGAAATGAACTGGAAAGTAATATTATAGAATGGGAAGAGGAAGTAAATGAAGATGAGATTGAAGATATGGTATTACGAGAAGAATGTGACAGAACAGTGAAAGACCTGAGTCAAAACAAAGTTCTTGGAGTGAATGACAGTCGCTTGGAATTATTGAGATCTTTTGGAGAGCCAGTCACGAGAAAACTATTCCTCATGGCATGCAAGATATGTGAGGCAGGTGAAATACCCTTGATTACAAGAAGAATGTAATAATCCCAATTCCAAAAAATGGCAGGTACTGACGGGAGTGAATATTATCAAAGTGTCACTTTAATAAGTCATGTTTGCAAAATACTGACACTAATTATTAAGAGCAGAATGGAAAAACTGGTAGAGGCCGACCTTAGGGAAGAACAGTTTGAGTTCTGGAGACATGTATGAACATGTGAGGCAATACTGAACATACAACTTATCTCAGAAGATAAGTTGAAGAAAGGCCAACCTATGTATACAGCTTTGGTAAATTTAGAGAAAGCATTTAGCAATGTTGACTGGAGTATACTCTTTGAAAATCTGAAGGTAATGTAGGCAAAATAAAGGGAGCAAAAGGTGATGATGTACAACCTGTATAGAAACCAGGCTTCAATTATAAGAGTCTAAGGATTGAAAGGGAAGCGATTGAGAAGGGAATGACACAGGCTTGTTGCCTATTCCCAACTTTATTCAGTCTGTGTGTTGAAAAAGCAGTAAAAGAAACTAAAAAGACATTTGAAAAGGGAACTAGAGCTCAGAGAGAAGAAATGAAAACTGTGAGTTTTGCTGATGACATAGTAATTCTGCCAAAGACAGGAAAGACCTTGGAAAAATAATTGAATGGAATGAATGATTTCCTGGAAATAGATTGTAAGATGAGTATCAACAAAAGTTAAACAATGTTAATTAAATGCAGTTGAATTAAATTAGGCAGTGCTGATGGAAGTAGATTAGGAATGGGACACTAAAAGTAGTATTTGAGTTTCACTATTTGCAGCAGAATGACTGGTAATGGCCAAGTAGAGATGGTATAAAATGCAGATGTCTATAGAAAGAAAAGCATTTCTGAAATAGAGGTGTAGAGTCTTGTGTTGCAAGGAAGCTTGTTGTTATGAGTGGCCGGTATTCTCCTCCTACAACAAAAATGCACACATGGATGAATAAGGTTCTGTGTCGTGGTACAGGTTCATCAGCAATAGTCCTCTTGTAGACTCATGTAAAGTACAATTCTGGTTGACATAAACTAGTCCCACTATAGTCACTAATCTGGTCGCTATATACTGTCAACGCCTTTGATGAACTGAATCCGCTCTATGAGTAAACTGACAGATGCGAAACTGGATGATTAAGGGCGGCATTCTGGGCAGCAGTGACGACCTAAATACATGCTGTCGAGATGGCATTAGCAGCGTGTTGCTTGTGGGTGTGTCTCTGGCCTCTCTCGTGATAGGAGTGGTTGATGCAGCGTCTACTAATCGATTGTCATGCTTCATATTTGCCGATCAGTGTGCTGACGACAGCTTATGCCAGCATAAGAAGAATTTGTGAATATCTAGGATAAATTTAAGTATCATTACTGAAGATATTTGTCTGAAGCATGGATGGGCAATCCGGCCCTTGTCAGAAATTCGTTGGAGAGAGAGAGAGGCGCTCACATAGTACTTCCCCAGGGATCTGTTTTTGGATATTTCCACGATTGTTTGGCTCACCTCAGATTTGCAGCTCATGAGACAGATGAGTGAAAGTTTGCTTACTCCACACTTGCACAATGCCATTTCACCACCACTGGATTTGAAAAACAAAGAGAAAAATTTTAACAGTCTGAGTGCAGCAGTATGGCCCATGTGCTCATGTGCATGCGGAAAGTGAGAGAAACAACTCACTACTATAAAGGGGGGGGGGGAAGTATTTTCGCCTCTGGATCAGTGCTGACAACAAACAAATGTTACTACTTACTGCCTTCATTTATCTTCACATTGATAGACCTCAAACATTGATAATATAATCAGTGGGACAAAAATTACCAACTACTCACAAAATATGCCAATTTGAACAATGGCAATAGGGTGCCATTCATATCGTTACATTACCCCACAGACATTAACATCACAGATGCCACAGCTTTGTATTTTATATGCCAGGAGTGTTGCTGTCACATCACGTGATTAGGGAGCCTGCGAGCTTAAGTAAGTATGTGATTCAGACCCGCGGTCACTAAAAGTTGATTACGCCTGGTCTGGAGTGTAACTTTGAATGGAAAGGAAATATGAACAATATGCAGTTCAGATAAGAAGAGAACAGAAGTTTTTCAGTTATGGTGTCACAGAAGAATGTTGAAGATTGGATCAGTAGATCGAGCAACTAATGAGAAGGTATTGAACCAAATGGCAAAAAAAAAAGAAATTTATGGCGCATCTTGAAAAGAAGGGATCAGTTGGCTGGAGATATTTGGAGGCAGAAAGGAATTAAGTGCACGGTCAAATGGACGTAGGTTTCAGTAGCTATTCAGAGATGAAGAGGACTCACACACACACACACACACACACACACACACACACACAAACACAAACACAAATAAATACCGAGAAGAATTTTTATTCTGTTTGCTGTATGAATGCATGGGCAATGTATGACTTCGTCTAAACGGACATGAAAGAATTACTCTTTGAGCACTGGTAGATTTACGCAGTATGTGAGACATTCAAGGGTTGTACATCTGCTAAAGAAAGCTTAGACAGAAGATGAAGGAAACTACAGATGTATCACCCTGATATCATTATTTAAAAAATAGATTTAATCATGAATGGTAGTTTACTGAATTACTCGAACAAATATAACCTTATCATCATAACAGTTTGACTTAAAAAGTAAAATAAGTGAAGACAGAATTTGAAAAAGTGCTACTTAATGATACAGACAATGTTGTTGTGGTCTTCAGTCCAGAGACTCGTTTGATGCAGCTCCCCGTGCTGCTCTAACCTGTGCAAGCTTCTTCATCTCCCGGTACCTACTGCAACCTACATCCTTCTAAATCTACTTAGTGTATTGATCTCTTGGTCTCCCTCTACGATTTTTACCCTCCACGCTGCCTTCCAGTACTAACTTGGTGATCCTTTGATGCCTCAGAACATGCCCTAACAACTGATCCCTTCTTCTAGTCAAGTTGTGCCACAAATTACTCTTCTCCCCAATTCTGTTCAGTGTCTCCTCATTAGTTACATGATCTACCCATCTAATCTTCGGCATTCTTCTGTAGCACCACATTTCGAAAGCTTCTGTTCTCTTCTTGTCTAAACTATTTATCGTCCATGTTTCACTTCCATATGTGGCTACACTCCATACAAACACTTTCTGGTAACGACTTCCTGACACTTAAATCTATACTCGATGTTAACAAATTTCTCTTCTTCGGAAACACTTTCCTTGCCATTGCCAGTCTACATTTTATATACTCCGTACTTCGACCATCATCAGTTATTTTGCTCCCCAAATAGCATAACTCCTTTACTACTTTAAGTGTCTCATTTCCTAATCTAATTCCCTCAGCATCACCTGATTTAATTTGACTACATTCCATTATCCTCATTTTGCTTTTGTTGATGTTCATCCAATACCTTCCTTTCAAGACACTGTCCATTCCGTTCAACTGCTCTTCCAGATCCTTTGCTGTCTCTGACAGAATTACAATGTCATCAGCAAACCTCAAAGTTTTTATTTCTTCTCCATGGATTTTAATTCCTACTCCAAATTTTTCTTTTGTTTGCTTTATTGCTAGCTCAATAGATAGAATAACATCGGGGATTGGCTACAAACCTGTCTCATTCCCCTCCCAACCACTGTTTCCCTTTCGTGCCCCTTGACGCTTATAACTGCCTTCTGGTTTCTGTACAAAACAAAATTTTTAAGGATGAATATCGGCTGGGCTGTCAGTTGGAATGGAATGAGCACACAAGTATACTATAAGGTAAAGATGATTATTGATTTATGTATTTTGTACTTCACAGAACATTTTCAAAATTGTATACCCTCAAAATAATGTTAATTAGGCCTAATACACTTATTCCAGAATTTCAGTCATTGGTGCAGAGATTTTGAATTTTCACTCTGTAGTGGAGTAAATGCTGATTTGAAACTTCCTGGCAGATTAAAACTGTATGTCAGATCAGGACTCTTTCCTTTTCTCATAAATGACAAAGGTTCCAAGTTGAGTCCCGGTGTGGCATGCAGTTTTAATCTACCAGAATGCTTCATTAACAAAAACTGTTTTTAAAGCTGTTCAAATTTATTCTGTGTAGTGATTCTAGGATTTTTTGTTTCATGTCTTCTGTGTCCTGAAAATCTACCTATTTAGGTCTCTTTTTGCTGTAAGAAACAGGAAGAAGTCGCAGAGAGTAAAATTCAGTGAGTACTAATGGTGTGAAACCATTTTTACTTCTTTTTGGCCAGAAACTGCATGACCCATAATGCTGTGTGAGTGGGAGTGTTGCCATTGTAGAGAAACTAAACATTCAATCAACAAACACAGCTGATTTTTCTGCAGTGCCTCATTAAATCATTTTAGCAATTGAAGTTAGTAATGCTGAAGAATATTGGTACATTGGGCGACAAATTCATTTTACACTGTCTCCTCAATTTTGAAAAAACAAAACTACACTATTTTCACTTTGGTTATCACATCTTCAGCTGTTTTCAGTCATGATGATGTAGAAGTCCTCCAACTGGGGTGATTGTTGCTTGGTTTCTGAGCCCCGATGGTGGTTTGCACTAATGATTTCCCCAATGGCAAACAGATTTTTATACTGGCACATTGTTCTGTCATGACTGCTACCATGGAATTACTGAATGTGTGAATTAGCTTTGTTGTACAATCTTGTCTAATCTTATCTATTCTGATGTAACTGACACCTTTCTGTGATACAGAAGCAATTTTTGTTAGACTCAGAAATACATACATATGTTTCAAAAATCCACAATGGATTCATTTCATTCACAGCTTTGGATTTTCTATTTGTTATGCATTCTTCTTGCTTATAATTGCTACTTGATGTTGCAAACAAAACTCTGAGTGATAATTTCGTGTATCGCTGCATTCATTTTGGAACGTTAAGTTCGATATCCCTCTTGATGCTTTTTAAGAGAAGCAGGCTATATTTCAGCACAAGATTTCAACCTATGATTCCTCTCTATTACTGTCAACAAAATTACGACCATATCACTACCTTCTATATGGACTGATCACGTTCATGTACACTTATAATATAATATTCAAATTATTTAATGGGAAGGTGTCTAATATTTGTGATTGAATAAACATCTCCAATTTAGGCATCTAAAGTGCTAGATTAATCCCAGTCAATCCACAGTGGTGTAAGAAGATTGCAGACTTGTAGTACCTTCTGTATATGCAGTGTGCATTTGTAGTAACTTCTGCATATGCCAGTCTCCAGCATTGACACAAATGCTGAAGTTACATAAAGAGGAATATGTTACCCATAGGTATAATGTGTTCGATCGTTTAGTTACATATCAATTTCTCATGTTATTGTACCATATACGTTACAATTTATAGTATTAATTGATATTTCATAATGATAAAATTATTTATGAGAAAGTGTGTCTCACAATATCAATTTCTTACATATTCAGTTCATCCCATACATTTTAATTATTGAACAAATGTTAATTTAAGCTTACAACTGAGTTCTAATTAAACATCTATATCTTCCCCATTACAGGCGAATGGTATGGAAAAACAAATTTGAAATGGCCTATGTTGGTCCTAGTCAGGTTATCATAAAGCCTCTGAGTACGGAGCTGCAAGGCATAATTTTAAAATCCCAGTACGGATATGAAATTGAAGATGTTCGGATCATGGGTGAGGATAGTTACGTATTTGCTCGCACTTCAGATACAATACTTGTTGGAGATCTGACACGTAATTTGTTAAGTGAAGTTGTCTGGCCAAATACGGGGTGTCATGAGAAAGTATACTTTGACAATCCTACAGTCTGTCTAATTTTCAATGCTGGAGAACTGAGTCTGGTTGAGTATGGAATCAATGAAATCCTTGCATCTGTTAGGTAAGTAACTGGAACATAGAAGTAAGTTTATTTTTACATCCAAATTTAAACAGGAAATTACAAATTTATATTTTTTAAATATGTGATGAAAATAGTAAGTGACACACATGTAAATGCGCATTCTCCTAAAATAAACTTTTCATAAAATGTTTTGGTTCTGTTTGTATGCTGTTTGTGAACACTCTGAAAGGGCTAATGTTTTCCACAGCATTAGTGAACTGTGTCTGGTAGAAACTTTCTCAAATTGCAATACACTTATATGATTGTAAAATACATAATAATAATTGACATTTTAACTTTTATCTCTTATCCACCATTTTTTAATTATATCTTTTCTTTTCTCTGTTCTACATTTACATGTGTACTCCCCACAAAGGAGGGTGTTTCATACCAATATTAGTCACTTTACGTTCCTGTTTATTCACACATTCAAACAGTATTCAAATATAAAGTGAGGGAAAACTTACCGTATCTCAACTTATCTCTTCTTATGATTTGAAGCACAATTTACTGCCTCTGAAAGCTAGATAGTCATTGGTTTTTTTGTGGTTCTCTCAGCTCTAACCCTCTTGAAGATTCAGTTAGTATTAAGTTTCACAGAGTTAACTTTTGATGTTCTTAGTTTGACGTGTGTCAGTTAGATTGCCTTATATTTTGATGGCATCTTTGACTAGCATCGTCATAGGCTGATGAACAATTAGCTGTTTTTATCTGGGTTGGACAGAAACACATTTCATCACAGCTTAGTTACACATAAAATCTATCCACATATTCAAGAATTTACAATCAAGTGATGTCAGCACATTATTAGCAAGGAGAAACATGCACACATTAATTATCAACAGCTTTACAATCATGAACGTGGAATAAATTTTCAACTGCCAAAATTGCAAAAATCATTTATTCATATAGATGACTGGTTTCGGCAATTCTCATTGCCATCTTCAGATGTGCAAAAGATGAGACTGAAAATGCTAGGATACCGCAACTAACAAAACAGCACATATAATTATATCCAAAATTTGCAATACATGGAATAACAACATATCTGTGTTTACGTCATTACGGAATCTTCTTCTTCAGTATTGTAAGTGGTGCTATACAATGTAGTTAGTTAGTCACATGTTCCTGAGATCATTTTGCATGATAGATCATAATGATTTGGAATGAGTCATTTTACATTCACATTGAAAATTAATTTGTACATATGGTTACATTCTGTACATTTCTAAGTTTGGCAGTTCAAAAGTAGTTTATATGTTAGAAAGTATGGATGATACGAAGAAGAAAATTGTGTCAGGCCCTTGTGTACTCACATATTTCTTGAAAGAAAAATCACACAATACTTGTACAGTAATACATATAACACAGTGGGTCATAACTGACAATAACAAACATAGTAGAACCAAAATTTATTGACAGTCACCTATGGTGTTGGTTTACACAATTCTTCCCTGCCTTATACACTTCTTTCAAGAGGCCCACTTTTTTCTAAGGTGATTTCTGAAATCAGTGAAGGTAGTTTAAACCTGTCTTGCAACTCCAAGGAAATGCATATTTCTGTCACCAAATATGTTTCATTTAGATATTTATTTGCTCACATCAGGATGCGTCGTCTCCTTACAAGTCTTTTTTAGATATTTCCTTGTTTTCACTATAGTTTCTTGTAGCATAGCTGCACAGACAGATTGTCAGTTTATGTCTTAACTATCCTTGTGATCTCAAAAATTTGTAAGGGAAAAATGCTAAAACTTGCCTGTAAATCAGACAAATAGCAGGGAATCTCATTTGGGGAAACTTGTGGCAACCCTGGGTATTTTGCTGTTCCATGTATTGCCAATCTTGCATGTATAATTGTGTGTGCCGTTATGTTAGTTGCTGTATCCTAGCGTTTTCGGTCCCATCTTTTGCAGATCCGAAGATGGCAATAAGAACTCCTGAAACCAGTCATATATGTGAATATGTGAGTTTAACAATCTTGGGAGTTGAAAATTTATTCGGTATTGATAATACCACAGATCGCCCCCCACACTGACAATGTCAGAAGTGTATAGCTTGACAGTCTTTCCGAGATCTGCTAACAACAGATGGGTCAATACGGTCTCAGTCCAGTATTTGAAAGGACTAACTAGACAAAAACAGCAAGACGAACATAAAGTCAGGAGTGGATGAATGACTGTAGTGGCCCCCCATTTAGGCAGAATTGTGGGTCATTGGTCTGGCCAATATAATCTTGTTCACTGAGCCACGGAACAGAGTCCACAAAGTTGCTTTCAGTGCTTTCTGGCAAGCTATGTGAATCACTCCCACGCTGATAGACAAGACCAGCTTGCAGTAACAGATGCTATTGTGTTGAATGAAGGTTATATTGGTATGTTTATGCATTCCATTTATGCTTGTTTCATATGTGCAGCAACATAGTTTTTTTCTTTTCTTCTAAGTTGTATTATGTTTCTATTTTCAGAACAGAGTTTGTTAATCCTCATCTTGTAAGTGTACGGCTTAATGAAAGATGTAAAGCATCTGAAAATAATAAGAAATTGGCATATTTGCTAGATCTGAAGACAATTTGCATATGTAAGTGATACTGATAGTAGAAGTTGCTGATTCTTTGTAATTGTCATATTGTATGCAATGTCTTAATAACATATTTTTCAGTGGATCTTGTGAGTGGTGCTACAATAGGTCAGCTGAGTCATGACTCCAAGATTAACTGGTTAGAACTGAATGAAACAGGCCGCAAACTTCTTTTCCGAGACAAAAAGATGAGGCTAAACATTTTTGATATTCCATCAACAACAAAGACATCCATACTGAATTACTGCACATTTGTTCAGGTATGTTTTTGGAATGCTTAAAATATGAATTTTGCTGTTCCATTTATATCTACATGTACATTTATACTCCGCAAGCCACCCAATGGTGTGTGGTGGAGGGCACTTTTAAGTGCCACTGTCATTACCTCCCATTCCTGTTCCAGTCACGTATGTTTGCAGGAAGAATGACTGCCGGAAAGCCTCCGTGCGCGCTCAAATCTCTCTAATTTTACGTTTGTGATCTCCTCGGGAGGTATAAGTAGGGGGAAGCAATATATTCGATACCTCATCCAGAAACGCACCCTCTCGAAACATGGACAGCAAGCTACACCGCGATGCAGAGCGCCTCTCTTGCAGAGTCTGCCACTTGAGTTTGCTAAACATCTCCGTAACGCTATCACAGTTGCCAAATAACCCTGTGACGAAACACACTGCTCTTCTTTGGATCTTCTCTATCTCCTCTGTCAACCCGATCTGGTACGGATCCCACACTGGTGAGCAATATTCAAGTATAAGTCGAACAAGTGTTTTGTAAGCCACCTCCTTTGTTGATGGACTACATTTTCTAAGGACTCCCCCAACGAATCTCAATCTGGCACCCGCCTTACCAACAATTAATTTTATATGATCATTCCACTTCAAATCATTCTGTAGGCATACTCCCAGATATATTACAGAAGTAATTGCTACCAGTGTTTGTTCCACTATCATATAATCATATAATAATGGATCCTTCTTTCTATGTATTCGCAAGACTTACATTTGTCTATGTTAAGAATCAGTTGCCACTCCCTGTACCAAGTGCCTATCCGCTGCAGATCTTCCTGCATTTCGCTGCAATTTTCTAATGCTGCAACTTCTGTGTATACTACAGCATCATCTGTGAAAAGCCGTATGGAACTTGCGACACTATCTACTAGGTCATTTATATATATCGTGAAAAGCAATGGTCCTATAACATTCCCCTGTGCCACGCCAGAGGTTATTTTAACGTCTGTAGACGTCTCTCCATTGAGAACAACATGCTGTGTTCTGTTTGCTAAAAACTCTTCAATCCAGCCACACAGCTGGTCTGATATTCCGTAGGCTCTTACTTTGTTTATCAGGCGACAGTGCGGAACTGTATCGAACACCTTCCGGAAGTCAAGGAAAATGGCATCTACCTGGGAGCCTGTATCTAATATTTTCTGGGTCTCATGAACAAATAAAGCGAGTTGGGTCTCACACGATCGCTGTTTCTGGAATCCATGTTGATTCCTACAGAGTAGATTCTGGGTTTACAGAAATGACATGATACGCGAGCAAAAAATATGTTCTAAAATTCTACAACAGATCGATGTCAGAGATATAGTTCTATAGTTTTGCACATCTGCTCGATGACCCTTCTTGAAAACTGGAACCACCTGTGCTTTTTTCCAGTCATTTGGAACCTTCCATTCCTCTAGAGACTTGCGGTACACGGCTGTTAGAAGGGGGGCAAGTTCTTTTGCGTACTTGTGTAGAATCGAATTGGTATGCCGTCAGGTCCAATGGACTTCCCTCTGTTGATGATTTCAGTTGCTTTTCTATTCCTTCGATACTTATTTTGATGTCAGTCATTTTTTTATTCGTTCGAGGATTTAGAGAAGGAACTGCAGTGCGGTCTTCCCCTGTGAAACAGCTTTGGAAAAAGGTGTTTAGTATTTCAGCTTTACGCGTATCATCCTCTGTTTCAATGCCACTATCATCCCAGAGTGTCTGGATATACTGTTTTGATCCACTTACTGATTTAACATAAGACCAGAACTTCCTAGGATTTTCTGTCAAGTTGGTACATAGAATTTTACTTTCGAGTTCACTGAAGGCTTCACACATAGCCCTCCTTACGCTAACTTTGACATCATTTAGCTTCTGTTTGTCTGAGAGGTTTTGGCTGTGTTTAAATTTGCAGTGAAGCGCTTTTTGCTTTCGCAGTAGTTTTGTAACTATGTTGTTGAACCATGGTGGGTTTTTCCCATCCCTCACAGTTTTACTCGGCACGTACCTGTCGAAAACGCATTTTACGATTGCCTTGAACTTTTTCCATAAACACTCAACATTGTCAGTGTTGGAACAAAAATTTTCGTTTTGAACTCTTAGGTAGTCTGAAATCTGCCTCCTATTACTCTTGCTAAACAGATAAACCTTCCTCCCTTTTTTTATATTCCTATTTACTTCCATATTCAGGGATGCTGCAACGGCCTTATGCTCACTGATTCCCTGTTCTGCACTTACAGAGTTGAAAAGGTCAGGCCTGTTTGTTATCAGTAGGTCCAAGATGTTATCTCCATGAGTAGGGTCTCTGTTTAATTGCTCGAGGTAATTTTCGGATAGTGCACTCAGTATAATGTCACTCAATGCTCTGTCCCTACCACCAGTCCTAAACATCTGAGTGTCCCAGTCTATATCTGGTAAATTGAAACCTCCACCTAAGACTATAACATGCTGAGGAAATTTGTGTGAAATGTATTCCAGATTTTCTCTCAGTTGTTTTGCCACTAATGCTGCTTTGTCTGGAGGTCGGTAAAAGGAGACAGTTATTAACCTAGCTCAGTTGTTGAGTGTAACCTCCACCCATAATAATTCACAGGAACTATCCACTTCTATTCCACTACAGGATAAACTACTACTAACAGCGACAAACACGCCACCACCGGTTGCATGCAATCTATCCTTTCTAAACACCGTCTGTGCCTTCGTAAAAATTTTGGCAGAATTTATCTCTGGCTTCAGCCAGCTTTCCATACCTATAACGATTTCATCTTAGGTGCTTTCTATCAGCATTTGAAGTTCCGGTACTTTACCAACACACCTTCGACAGTTCACAATTACAATACCAATTGCTGCTTGGTCCCCGCATGTTCTGACTTTGTCCCGCCCCCTTTGAGGCTGTTGCCCTTTCTGTACTTGCCCGAGGCCATCTAACCTAAAAAAACCGCCCAGTCCACACCACACAACCCCTGCTACCCGTGTAGCCGCCTGCTGTGTGTAGTGGATTCCTGAACTATCCAGCGGAACCCGAAACCCCACCACCCTATGGTGCAAGTCGAGGAATCTGCAGCCCACACAGTCACAGAACTGTCTCAGCCTCTGATTCAGGCCCTCCACTCTGCTCTGTACCAAAGGTCCGCAGTCAGTCCTGTCGATGATGCTGCAGATGGTGAGCTCTGCTTTCATCCCGCTAGCGAGACTGGCAGTCTTCACCAAATCAGATAGACGCCGGAAGCCAGAGAGGATTTCCTCTGATCCATAGCGACACACATCATTGTTGCCGACACGATCAACCACCTGCAGATGGGTGCACCCTGTACCATTCATGGCATCCGGAAGGACCCTTTCCACATCTGGAATGACTACCCCCGATATGCACATGGAGTGCGCATTGGTTTTCTTCCTTTCCCTTGCAACCATATCCCGAAGGGGCCCCATTACGGGCCTGACTTTGGTGCTCCCAACTACCAGTAAGCCCACCTTCTGCGACCGCCTGGATCTTGCAGACTGAGGAGCATCCTCTGGAACAGGACAAACAGCCATGTCGGGCCGAAGATCAGTGTCAGCCGGAGACAGAGCCTGACACCGGTTCATCAAACTGGAGAGGCCTTCCGTTAAGCCCTCCGGAATGTCTTTCGCCCCCTGCCACACCTCGAGACGACCTCCTACTCTGCCACTGTTGAGGTGTCAGCCTCAATGTGGGCAGTATCCCGAGCAGCCACAGCTGTAGTCCGATTGGGGGATGTGTGGGACGAGCTGGCTGTCCTCGACAAACCCCCGTCCGGACACCCCCAGTGATGCCCATTGGGAACAGCCTCAAGCTGCGTGACCGAAGCCAACACTGCCTGAAGCTGGGAGTGAAAGGATGCCAACTCAGCCTGCATCCAAACACAGCAGTTGCAGTACCTATCCATGCTAAATACTGTTGTGCAAAGAACGTCTGAACTAATCTACAGAGAGAAAAAACAACTCAACACAAAATTTAAATGGTTATTAAAATACAAGACTGGCTAGTAAATGCAGTAATGCTGCTACGTGCGCACTGCTGACACACTGCTCGGTGGCAGAAGGCAAACTGTAGTGTCAGTAATGTACAAAGACTATTTGGAAGAAATAAACAAATGACAGAAGACTACGCAACTTTACACGTCACAGATATTAAAATGCAAATCTGTCCCTGCTAATTACAAAACTACACAATGATTTGACGGATTTAACTAAACAAGTGCGCTAAGAACACTCAAACAAATTTTCAACTTGACTACTACACTTATATGAATGCTAAACAATCTCTGTAAAACTGTTGACAAGAGGCACTCAAATGAAGAGATATCAGTTAACAAATTCTGGCATTGCACATTAATAATTCCCCTATAGCTGCTAAGTCCAAGTGTAAGCAAGAATGTCAGCCTTCAAGATTCAGAAAGGAATTAAAATTATACCCAGTTGTTCATATCATTCATTACGTATTAAAAATGATTCCAAGAATATCATTCTTCGAGTCACCAGAAATGAAAAAGTAATGTGACAAGAGATTTATTTTATAGAATGAATGTTACAATATTCCAGAGAACTATAAAAGCCTGAACCTTCAGCTATCTTCTATATGATAATGTTATCTGAAGTGAAATAGTAGCATGTCCTCCATGTGTATAATCATGAAGAGACACACACCCGTTTAGAAATTATAAGTAACAATCCATTGTCCATAAATGTACCATACAATGATTCTACTTTTTGCATCTTTTTTTCAAAAGGAGGGCTGTGTGTAGGAAAATGATTGATGATTTGTTTCTGTGTGAGCTTGAACATCTCTAGTTTTTCCATGTTGGGCTTTGTATAGGACGTAATTGGAAGAAAGCACTATGTTTCTTGGCTTATAAACTGAAATTATGTGAGTAAACCTTTACAAAGTGCTCATTGTCACTCCAATAGGAGATTATTGAACATTGCTAAGGCGTTTTTGCAAACATTGAATAGAAGTGAGTAAGCGTATTGCCCTCCTATGTATTTTCACCCTCTTCTATTAACTCAACATGTCATAATGATTAAAATATTGAAGAATTAATCAGGCTGCAATTTCTAAGTATCTTCCTTCAAGGATGAATAAAATTCTGTATCATTTGACCAGTGAACTTCAGTCCAACATCTGTTTCATCATCATTCAGTTTATTTATGGTACTCTTACTCGATAAATCTGTTTCTGTGAGCAGTTCGCTTGGATGTGGAATGAGTAAGTGTATAGAATATGGATATGAATATGTAGAACATAAATAATGAAGTGCACAACAATAATAACAATGCATAGTAGTACTTACGTGTTACCAAATATTAGTCACCACCTTAAGGGAAGTTGGAAGAGAAAAAATTTTTTTTTTCACTTTTCAGATTTTTATTTCATTATAAAATTTGCAATTTTCTGAAAAAAATTATATATAAAAAATAGAAGGAAACATTCCACTTGGGAAAAAATATATCTAAAAACAAAGATGATGTGACTTACCAAACGAAAGCGCTGGCACGTTGATAGACACACAAACAAACACAAACATACACACAAAATTCTAGCTTTCGCAACCAACGGTTGCCTCATCAGCAAAGAGGGAAGGAGAGGGAAAGACGAAAGGATTTGGGTTTTAAGGGAGAGGGTAAGGAGTCATTCCAATCCCGGGAGCGGAAAGACTTACCTTAGGGGGAAAAAAGGACGGGTATACACTCGCACACACACACACATATCCATCCACACATATACAGACACAAGCAGACATATACAGAGGCAAAGAGTTTGGGCAGAGATGTCAGTCGAGGCGGAAGTGCAGAGGCAAAGATGTTGTTGAATGACAGGTGAGGTATGAGTGGCGGCAACTTGAAATTAGCGGAGATTGAGGCCTGGTGGATAACGGGAAGAGAGGATATATTGAAGAGCAAGTTCCCATCTCCGGAGTTCGGATAGGTTGGTGTTAGTGGTAAGTATCCAGATAACCCGGACGGTGTAACACTGTGTCAAGATGTGCTGGCCGTGCACCAAGGCATGTTTAGCCACAGGGTGATCCTCATTACCAACAAACACTGTCTGCCTGTGTCCATTCATGCGAATGGACAGTTTGTTGCTGGTCATTCCCACATAGAAAGCTTCACAGTGTAGGCAGTTCAGTTGGTAGATCACGTGGGTGCTGTCACACGTGGCTCTGCCTTTGATCGTGTACACCTTCCGGGTTACAGGACTGGAGTAGGTGGTGGTGGGAGGGTGCATGGGACAGGTTTTACACCGGTGGCGGTTACAAGGGTAGGAGCTAGAGGGTAGGGAAGATGGTTTGGGGATTTCATAGGGATGAACTAACAGGTTACGAAGGTTAGGTGGACGGCGGAAAGACACTCTTGGTGGAGTGGGGAGGATTTCATGAAGGATGGATCTCATTTCAGGGCAGGATTTGAGGAAGTTGTATCCCTGCTGGAGAGCCACTCTCAAAGTCTGATCCAGTCCCGGAAAGTATCCTGTCACAAGTGGGGCACTTTTGTGGTTCTTCTGTGGGAGGTTCTGGGTTTGAGAGGATGAGGAAGTGACTCTGGTTATTTGCTTCTGTACCAGGTCGGGAGGGTAGTTGCGGGATGCGAAAGCTGTTGTCAGGTTGTTGGTGTAATGCTTCAGGGATTCCGGACTGGAGCAGATTCGTTTGCCACGAAGACCTAGGCTTTAGGGAAGGGACCGTTTCATGTGGAATGGGTGACAGCTGTCATAATGGACGTACTGTTGCTTGTTGGTGGGTTTGATGTGGACGGACGTGTGAAGCTGGCCATTGGACAGGTGGAGGTCAACATCAAGGAAAGTGGCATGAGATTTGGAGTAGGACCAGGTGAATCTGATGGAACCAAAGGAGTTGAGGTTGGAGAGGAAATTCTGGAGGTCTTCTTCACCGTCAGTCCAGATCATGAAGATGTCATAAATAAATCTGTACCAAACTTTGGGTTGGCAGGCCTGGGTAACCAAGATGGCTTCCTCTAAGCGACCCATGAATAGGTTGGCGTACGAAGTGCCATCCTGGTACCCATGGCTGTTCCCTTTAATTGTTGGTATGTCTGGTCTTCAAAAGTGAAGAAGTTGTGGGTCAGGATGAAGCTGGCTAAGGTAATGAGGAAAGAGGTTTTAGGTAGGGTGGCAGGTGATCAGCGTGAAAGGAAGTGCTCCATCGCAGCGAGGCCCTGGACGTGCGGGATATTTGTGTATAAGGAAGTGGCATCAATGGTTACAAGGATGGTTTCCGGGGGTAACGGATTGGGTAAGGATTCCAGGCGTTCGAGAAAGTGGTTGGTGTCTTTGATGAAGGATGGGAGACTGCATGTAATGGGTTGAAGGTGTTGATCTATGTAGGCAGAGATACGTTCTGTGGAGGCTTGGTAACCAGCTACAATGGGGCAGCCGGGATGATTGGGTTTGTGAATTTTAGAAAGAAGGTAGAAGTTAGGGGTGCGGGATGTCGGTGGGGTCAGGAGGTTGATGGAGTCAGGTGAAAGGTTTTGTAGGGGGCCTAAGGTTCTGAGGATTCCTTGAAGCTCCGCCTGGACATCAGGAATGGGATTACCTTGGCGAACTTTGTATGTAGTGTTGTCTGAAAGCTGACGCAGTCCCTCAGCCACATACTCCCAACGATCAAGTACCATGGTCGTGGAACCCTTGTCCGCCGGAAGAATTACGATGGACCGGTCAGCCTTCAGATCACGGATAGCCTGGGCTTCAGCAGTGGTGATGTTGGGAGTAGGATTAAGGTTTTTTAAGAAGGATTGAGAGGCAAGGCTGGAAGTCAGAAATTCCTGGAAGGTTTGGAGAGGGTGATTTTGAGGAAGAGTAGGTGGGTCCTGCTGTGACGGAGGACGGAACTGTTCCAGACAGGGCTCAATTTGGATAGTGTCATGGGGAGTTGGACCATTAGGAGTAGGATTAGGATCATTTTTCTTCGTGGCAAAGTGATATTTCCAGATCTCCAGTTGCTTTCTAGTTCGCCTTTATCTCTCGCCATATATTTTTATTTTCATTTTCATTTCAGCCTCATGTTACACTTTCCACCTTCTAATACCATGTCACCCTAACAACATCCCCACAACGACCCCATTAAATTTTATTTACATTCCCTCCGCAAACATGCCTTCGCCCTAGCCAGATTACACTCCCATATTTTATTTTCTCAGGCTTGTCTGACATTTGGCATTACCCCCAAAGGCCTCACACTTAAAGTTCCCATCTCTGGCTGTAACCCTTCTTTCCATCAGTCCCTATACCAGTTCCAAAATGAACAATCCATTGCCCTCACCCACCTAATCCTTCACCTACACAACAACTCAGCCAATGAACACACCCGTCAACTCCTATCCTTAATAAAAGTCCTCAACCTTCCCTCTCCCACATCCACACCGGCTGTTCAGAGCATCCTCCTACAGGCTAACCGCAAATTAGAACAGAATGCCACCCTCCACCTCAAAAAACTATCCAATCTCCTTGTTTCCCACCTCCGGAAAGGCAACTCACTCACCCTTCACAACCTTTCCAGCAAACCTCAACCTCCTCTCATTGCACACAGACCCAGTCTCTCCCATCTACTCAATCTCCCACTTCCAGCTCCACTCCCCCCAAAACCTCAAAATTCCAATCAACACAATCTGGAACCACAACACCCTAATTCAGTAGTTAACCTTTCCTCTGTCCTATCCAAAGGCCTCACCTTCAGCCCCACTCCCAGATTCAACCAAACAGCCCTTGTCAAAGATTTACTGTCCTACACCCGTACTCTCTGCTGAATATATCACTTTGCCACGAAGAAAAATGATCCTAATCCTACTCCTAATGGTCCAACTCCCCAAGACACTATCCAAATTGAACCCTGCCTGGAACAGATCCGTCCTCCGTCACAGCGGGACCCACCTCCTCTTCCTCAAAATCACCCTCTCCTAACCTTCCAGGAATTTCTGACTTCCAGCCTTGCCTCTCAATCCTTCAAAAAAAAATCTTAATCCTACTCCCAACATCACCACTGCTGAAGCCCAGGCTATCCATGATCTGAAGGCTGACCGATCCATTGTCATTCTTCCGGCGGACAAGGGTTCCACGACCGTGGTACTTGATCGTCGGGAGTATGTGGCTGAGGGACTGCGTCAGCTTTCAGACAACACTACATACAAAGTTTGCCAAGGTAATCCCATTCCTGATGTCCAGGCGGAGCTTCAAGGAATCCTCAGATCCTTAGGCCTCCTACAAAACCTTTCACCTGACTCCATCAACCTCCTGACACCACCGACACCCCGCACCCCTACCTTCTACCTTCTTCCTAAAATTCACAAACCCAATCATCCTGGCCGTCCCATTGCAGCTGGCTACCAAGCCCCCACAGAACGTATCTCTGCCTACGTAGATCAACACCTTCAACCCATTACGTGCAGTCTCCCATCCTTCATCAAAGACACCAACCACTTTCTCGAACGCCTGGAATAGCTACCCTGTCTGTTACCCCTGGAAACCATCCTTGTAACCATTGATGCCACTTCCTTATACACAAATATTCCGCACGTCCAGGGCCTCACTGCAATGGAGCACTTCCTTTCACGCCGATCACCTGCCACCCTACCTAAAACCTCTTTCCTCATTACCTTAGCCAGCTTCATCCTGACCCACAACTTCTTCACTTTCGAAGGCCAGACATACCAACAATTAAAGGGAACAGCCATGGGTATCAGGATGGCCCCCTTATACGCCAACCTATTCATGGGTCGCTTAGAGGAAGCTTTCTTGGTTACCCAGGCCTGCCAACCCAAAGTTTGGTACAGATTTATTTATGACATCTTCATGATCTGGACTGACAGTGAAGAAGACCTCCAGAATTTCCTCTCCAACCTCAACTCCTTTGGTTCCATCAGATTCACCTGGTCCTACTCCAAATCCCATGCCACTTTCCTTGACGTTGACCTCCATCTGTCCAATGGCCAGCTTCACACGTCCGTTCACATCAAACCCACCAACAAGCAACAGTACGTCCATTATGACAGCTGCCACCCATTCCACATGAAACGGTCCCTTCCCTACAGCCTAGGTCTTCGTGGCAAACGAATCTGCTCCAGACCGGAATCCCAGAAGCATTACATCAACAACCTGACAACAGCTTTCGCATCCCGCAACTACCCTCCGGACCTGGTACAGAAGCAAATAACCAGAGCCTCTTCCTCATCCTCTCAAACCCAGAACCTCCCACTGAAGAACCACAAAAGTGCCCCACTTGTGACAGGATACTTCCAGGACTGGATCAGACTCTGAATGTGGCTCTCCAGCAGGGATACGACTTCCTCAAATCCTGCCCTGAAATGAGATCCATCCTTCATGAAATCCTCCCCACTCCACCAAGAGTGTCTTTCCGCCGTCCACCTGACCTTCGTAACCTCTTAGTTCATTCCTATGAACTCCCCAAACCACCTTCCCTACCCTCTGGCTCCTACCCTTGTAACCGCCCCCGGTGTAAAACCTGTCCCATGCACCCTCCCACCACCACCTACTCCAGTCCTGTAACCCGGAAGGTGTACGCGATCAAAGGCAGAGCCACGTGTGAAAGCACCTACGTGATTTACCAACTGACCTGCCTACACTGTGAAGCTTTCTATGTGGGAATGACCAGCAACAAACTGTCCATTCGCATGAATGGACACAGGCAGACAGTGTTTGTTGGTAGTGAGGATCACCCTGTGGCTAAACATGCCTTGGTGCACGGCCAGCACATCTTGACACAGTGTTACACCGTCCGGGTTATCTGGATACTTCCCACTAACACCAACCTGTCAGAACTCGCGGAGATGGGAACTTGCCCTTCAGTATATCCTCTCTTCTCGTTATCCGCCAGGCCTCAATCTCCGCTAATTTCAATGGGCCGCCGCTCATACCTCACCTGTCTTTCAACAACATCTTTGCCTTTGTACTTCCGCCTCGACTGTCATCTCTGCCCAAACTCTTTGCCTTTACAAATGTCTGCTTGTGTCTGTGTATGTGCAGATGGATATGTGTGTGTGTGTGCAAGTGTATACCTGTCCTTTTTTTTCCCCTAAGGTAAGTCTTTCCGCTCCCGGGATTGGAATGACTCCTTACCCTCTCCCTTAAAACCCACATCCTTTCGTCTTTCCCTCTCCTTCCCTCTTTCCTGATGAAGCAGCCGTTGGCTGCGAAAGCTAGAATTTTGTGTGTATGTTTGTGTTTGTTAGTGTGTCTATCGACCTGCCAGCGCTTTTGTTTGGTTAGTCACATCTTCTTTGTTTTTTACAT
Source organism: Schistocerca americana (assembly GCF_021461395.2). Classification (NCBI taxonomy): domain Eukaryota; kingdom Metazoa; phylum Arthropoda; class Insecta; order Orthoptera; family Acrididae; genus Schistocerca; species Schistocerca americana. Next base: position 982,790,489 of record NC_060121.1, read on the forward strand.
ATATATATATTGAAGAATGAATCAGGCTGCAATTTCTAAGTATCTTCCTTCAAGGATGAATAAAATTCTTTAGCATTTGACCAATGAACTTCAGTCCAACATCTGCTTTATCATCATTCAGTTTATTTACGGTACTCTTCCTCAATATATCTGTTTCTGTGAGCAGTATATATATATATATTATGAAGTGTTAAAAATGTACATCAAGTAATACTCTTATTTTCATTTGAGTGAAGTGACTTGTCCGACATCACTACGGTAATCATCTGAAGATAGAAATAAATAGATAATGTTCTACCTTTCCCAAAAGAATCTGAATGAGATTGCCTTTTTTGAATTAAAGGTGGTTCCATTGTTTCAGAGATCCGTGTTCAATAGCTGCCGGAAGATGGGACAGTTCTCATGCGTATCTGATAAAGAATTTAACAAATACCCTATCATATCTACTGGCTTCCCCTCTTTTAACTAATTTGCTTGTTTTTCAATTCTACTATAATTTATCTCAATATCTCTTATGCATCCATCCAATGATTGAAATGCTATTTTGTTATCTTCATTGACACAAACCAGAAGACAGAAATGAATACTTTAGTTTTCTTCTTATCATCTTCCATATTGACACCAGTATGATCAATGAGCTAGAGAGTTTGTTTTGAGCCACTGTCCAACTTTTGGTAGATCCAAAATCACTTTATCTTCTCAGACAATTCAGATTTTGCATTAAAATTCATTGAACAGTTTTTGCTTATTGTCGTTTGCCTGTGTTTTCTGTCTTCTTTTTTTTTTTTTTTTTTTTTTTTTTTCACCATTCAGATTTCAGCTACAGATTGTGATTTATTATAATAAATTTACTCTTGGCATTGGCATCAGGTGTTTTTATTTATTTATGCCATTTAGAATTTACTGTAACTTATTTATGCCTTAAGCCAGCTTTTTTTTAAAAACTGGGTGTGCATTACTTTCACAAATAAGTGACAGTAATTTTATGACATTGTCCGGAAAACCCTTCTAGTTATCTAATACCAGGTTCACATTTCGTATTCTGTTCTGTATATAATCCACTGCAATTAATACATGTTATCTACTCAAATTTCTGAGGATACCACACGTAAGTGCTTGTCAGGCTTACAGAGGACATTCTCCATTCTGAAAGAACCACACATATATTCCAAACGTCCTCTGCTAACCAAAGACAGACATGCTTTGTGAAGTGCACATGTGATACATTTGGAGGGCTCTATACTTCTCCACCTGACACAAGTTATTATTTAATTAATCATCATATGGAAATACACGTGCAGTTTTCAACGATATTTACACAATACAATATTTATATGTAACAAAATGAATGTATAAGCGTTATGGTCACTAATTATATCACAGACTGATATCTAGAGAGTCTATCCAATCCAGTGCTGTTGGTGAGGTGTTGATTATGTCATTCCAGCCTCCACTAAAACACCTATTGGAACATTCCTCTACAATGTATTCAACAGACTGTTCTGCTGCTCCACAGTCACACATTGGGGAGTCTGAGAGTCCCAATATGTATGTGAAGGACATAGTTCTTCCATGTCCACATCAGATTCTGTTGAGCACACACCAGGTTCTTCTAGGTAGTTGGAAGCCTGGTATGCATGTAGGGTCTTCGAGGCCACGGCGAAGTACGCTGGTGTTGTTTTTCCATTTCTCTTTCCACACATTTTTGATCTCGAATGGTTTGGGTTCTCGAGCCGTCCAGAAAGGTTTTCGATTTGAGATGCGTGCAGGGTGGATTGAGCAGCATTTCCTAGGCGGGTAGCGTTTGGGAAAGCTCTACGTTATTAATCTTTTCCCATTCGCAGGCCACTGCTTCTTGTCGTCCCAAATGTGGTGGGGCAATGCTACTGAGAGCAGACTGCCAAGGTAATGGGGTTGATCTCAGGGTGCCCGTTACAATTCTCATGGTGTCATTGAGCTGGATATCAACCTTACTGACATGCACGCTCCTGTACCAGACTGGTGTGCAATATTCAGCCACAAGATATACGAGAGATAAGGGCACTGTACGGAGAGTGTCAGCTTGTGCACCCCAGGAAGTTCCAGCTAGTTCCTGGTTAATGTTGTTCCTGGTCTGTAACTTTTCTGCTAGTGATGTGAGGTGAATCCTGTACATAAGTGATCGGTCCAGTGTGATTCCAAGATACTTAGGATGAGGGTTGTTTTTAACTGACTTGACATGTTGTGCAATCCGCGATGGGGTGATCTGTGGTTCCTGTCTTATTTTTGGTGTTTCTGCCCCTAGTTGTCTGAGCTGGGACCATGCTTTTGCGGCTTGAGTGGGTGAAGTCCAATTCTTTGGTAGTTGTTAATCATCTTTCTTTCCTTTATCTGTTAAGAGACTGGAGTACCTTGTTGCCTGCCTGTGGGTCACCATGGGCTTCGTATTTCTTGCAAAGCTCTTCCATCTCCTTGTTCCAGCAGGGCACATATTCCTTCCTGAAACCACGTGGTATATTGCATTTTGCTGCTCCTATAATAACACCAACAAAGTGCACGTAATTTTCTAATGTCCCTGGGATCCAGTGGAGATTTCCATCAAATTCCTTCACATAAGTCGTCCAATTGACTTTGTTGAAGTTCCACCTTGGTTTTTGGACAGATCTGATTAGAGGAGTTTAAATTCCGATAGCTACAAGCACTCGTCTGTGTTGGCTGTGAGGGAAAGCTTATAACACCTTCTTTCTGTGGATTACTGGGTTGTGTTGTTGATCAGTTGTTAAAATACAGAGATCATGGTTTGTATTAGTCTGCCATGAGGCAGAGTGAAAGATTTTCAAGTCCCTTGCATCATATGAGAGGTGGTGGTGGTGATTTTCGATCCAGGCTGTAAGAGGTTGTCCATTTGGATCATTTGTTCTGTAACCCCACATTTCATGGTGGCTGTTAAAGTCCCATATATAAATTCCAGGATGAGGTACATCTGATAAGGTGGGATTTTGCCACATGTCATTAGGTGGTTTGTATAACACAAGTCAAGAATTGGCATCCAAGATCATCATATAATTAATGGAATCTCTCATTTAAATTGCCCCCCTTAATTGATCGCAGAGGAGGTTAGCTGTCTTGACCATTTCAACCAGCTGATGAAAGAAATTGGGCTCAAGCCCAGGTAACAGTCAGTATAACTGCAGTCACTAAACTGCAGCTAACTCCAGCATATACAGTCCACATTGCTTCCACATTTCATAGGAGATCCTCCAACAAGACACTAAATGTGCACCAGATTTCCTTGTCATTCAGACTACTATTTTACCCTAGGCCTGTATTATCAATGTACAACAGGAGTTCTCAATAACCAATAATCTTGATGTTGGTGATTTTCCGGCTTGTCCAGAAACATCACCATAAGTGTCTGCAGGTGAAGTGAAAAAGACAGTATCTCATATGTTTTGCAAACAAAACATAGTCAATATAATAAGTTGTTGTTGCTATGACCAATATCAGGCAAATTATGCCATCTTCAGATCTAAAATATGGAGTGGGTGATCAGTAATCTGAGCAGGGGTGTTTGTGAAGGATATAAAAACAAGAGCCAATATAAAGGTGGCTTGTTGTGTTGCCCTGTAGGAAAAAAATGATGGCTGTATTGGATACACTGAGTAAACAGTATGATATAAAATTTTTAAAGCTTTGAGCACTGACATAATAAATAGATAGAAACCATGAAGCTGAAGTTAAGTTACTGCAAAAGTAATTATTACATGTACTTCCTTCCATTTCACATTTTTTTGCCTTGGTCCTGTGAACTACATTCTAAGCATACCTTACTGGTACAGAACATGTATAAACCATGCAAAAATTATTCTATTTTATGTTACTGGATATTCTTTTGTTTGTTCATACATCTTTCAATTGTTTTCAGTGGGTCGTGGATAGCGATGTTGTTGTAGCCCAGTCTAGAAACAACATGTGTATTTGGTACAACATTGATGTTCCAGAACAAGTCACACTAATTACAATAAAAGGAGAAATTGTTGAAATTGTCAGGATGGATGGAAAAACAGAGGTTTGTTACAGCAGAAGGAAGGCTATTTGTACTTTCATCTTTTCTATTTATGATGCCAAGTATTGTAATCTAGATATCTCATGCATGTGCAACAAAAACATAATAAACATAAAGCAAGTAAAGTAATTCTTAATGTAGTGTGAGGTGCTTCAAATTCTGGTAATTTGAACAGCTTTAAGGTGACAACTTGAATAGCAGAAAATACTGTATGTATGGGGATGGGGGGGGGGGGGGCACAGATGCTCACATTCAAAGTTTTCACTTTGTGGGATTGTAGGGATAAAATGCAGAACTACATTTCAGGCACTAATTTGTTGGAAGCCACACAGTTTAGTTTTTGTACAGGTGACTCTATGCAGAAATTAATATTTTTTGTGGCACTGGTATAACATTAATATCTGTTAATTTATTAAAAATTTACTTCTGCACAAAAATATTTTGCCAAACAATGGAAAATGTGGGAATCTTAAAGAAAATATTGTAAATTGTATTGACATTAGCCAATTGCATTAGTGTTTTGTATCTGACTGATATATTTAGCTTAACAAGTAGCAGGGCAGATAGATAAAATCTAATTTTCGTAACCAGAGGATTCTTGAGTTGTTAAAAAAGGGGAAGAGGTTGAAGGAAATGAAACTAATTGTTAGTTGCAAGAGTTACTCAAGACCCTTCTTTACTAGCATTTTTCTGATTTTATTTCTTTGCCTGTCTCTTCAACTGTTGCTTAGTAAGTACACTACTGGGAAAAGAACACCAAGATTTCATTGACCCAGCAGAGGGAAATTTTATTGACAAAATCTTGAGGACATTTATAGCAAACGATCATACCTACAGAGCCATAAACATCTGAGTACAGTCGAAAGGATGTATGAAATGTCGACTCTAGTACTCTGTATACCTTCCATTTTCAGCAATGCAGGTTGCAACTCTCCCATGGAGAGGATCATGGAGGTGATGGATGTAGTCTTGTGGAATGGTCTGCCATGCAGTTTCCACCTGTTGCCTCAACTGGGCCAGATCTCTTGGCTGTCTGCAAGATAACATTTCATCCAGTGCCAGACATACTCATTGGGAGACAGATCTGGGAATTGTTCTGGCCAGGGCAGTTGATGTAAACCTTGGAGAGAACACTGGGTGGCACAGGGTATAAGGGGACATGCATTGTCATAGTGAAAAACCACATCATCTTGTTGGTGCATGAGCAGTAGGCAATGGGTTGAATGGTGTTTTGGATGTGCTATGCACTGTTCAATGTTCCCTCTATGATCATCAGAGAAGAATGGCCATTGTAAGATATGACTCCCCACGCCTGCCAGGTGTTATCCCTGGTGCTTCTGTCGTATAAACTTCAGACATTGGCACTCACCTGCCTGATGCCACACATGGGTATGACCATCATTGGCACCAACGCAGAAACAACTCTCATCCCTGGAGACAAGAAGTCTCCATTCGCTCTTCCATAAGTGCCTGTGGCAACATCACTGGAGGTGGACTGCATGATGTTGGGGTGTAGGGGCAATAGGTTACAGTAGGTCAAGGCCGGAATGATTTATAAGGATAATTGCCATCTGTATAGTTCAGAAAAGCTGGTGGTGGAGGGGAGAACCCAGATGGCCTATGTTGATAAACAGCCACTGAAATCAAACCTGTTATGTTCAGCTGCATGTTGTACAACAGTGTAGTCCACTTTACTCTTGTCCACGGTTTGGCAGTGGCCATTCATCCTGGTGGATAGCTGGTTGGGAGCTGGTAGACAACATGGCTGCTTTGGTAGATGGTCTTCACAGACAGGCACTATTAATTCACATGCAGATTTCCTGTGCCATATTGCCACATCCCCCCCAATCCTCCCACCACTTCCAAGAACTAGCTACAGAAGTAACGCCCCCCCCCCCCCCCTTGTCATCCAGTATGGCCCTAGACTGGAACAAATGAACCAAATCCTTTGTGAGGGATTTGATTATGTATTGTTATGTCCTGAACAGGGGTGCAACCTACCCAATATTGTTTCCACCCCTTCTAAATGGTGTTCCATTGCTCACCCAACCTCAACAACATCCAAACCCATCCCTACACCACTCCCAATCCAACGCCCTTGCCACAGGGATCATATACCTGTGGAATACCCAGGTGCAGGACCTGCCCAACTACCCAATCAGCACTTCATATTCCAGTTGTGTCACAGTCTTATCCTACCCCATCAGAGATTTCGCCACCTGTGAAAGTAACCACATCGTACAACAGCTCTGCTGCAGTCTTTGTTCAGCTTTTTATATTGGTATGACTACCAACCAGCGGTCCACCAGGATGAACGGCCACAGCCAAACTGTGGCCAAGAGCAAAGTAGACCACCCTGTTCCACAACAAGCAACTGAACATAACCTGCTTGATTTCATTGGCTGCTTCACAAACTGGGCCATCTGGATCCTTCCCTCTACACCTAGCTTTTCTGAACTATGCAAATGGGAGTTATCTGCACAACACTTTCTCTGCCCTCAAAATTTTCCACCTTCAACCTATGGTAACCTACTGTCTCCACATCCACCACCCAGCTGTTTTCACCCCCTCTGGCTTATCAGCTCTTCCCAACTCATATCTCCTCACACTTACTGTGCATTGCTCTCTGCCAATGCACCCACTAACCTTTTCCCCTCCTCTATTCCTCACCTGTGTGCTCCCTTTTTCCCTTCCCTCCCTTTCCCACAGCCACTTGATACTATACCAGGTAGTCCTGTCTGCCACCCATAGTCCCTGCATGCACTGCCAGGCAGCATTGTTTCTCTTCCCTCACTTGTGCGCTGCTATCTCTCCCCGTTCCCCACTGCACTATGGATTGTTGTTCCCATTTGACACATTGCAGTTTAAGTCTGGCCTGAGCAGCCAGAGATCAGAGGTCATATGTTTGTGAGGTGAGCTTGTTTGTGTGAATGCATGCATGTTTTTCTTTTCTGATGACGGTTTTGGCTGTAAGCAGTCTTTTTGTTGTGCCTGTCTGCAACTCTGCATGTCATCTTTACGCAAGTCTGTCCTTTCCATAATTGTTGATATTCCAACCTGGACTTTCCATTGTTTGGCTTCATAAGATGCAATGATCTTGGTGTGAATCTGTGCATTACCACTGTCCAGACCCAGGCTGATGGTCATGTGCACCTCCTGCTGACCATTGGTGATGACATGACTGCACTGGGGAGACTTTTCATCTCATGTGAAGTGCAGTTCTGTGGTATGACCACCCAGCCTCACATAGACCCACTATGTGCCCTCACACAAACTCCGCCAGTTGCATAATTGGTTGATGTCCAAACTGTTACTGCATGCTAACAATGTTGCAGACAAAGACAGAGCCATGACCGGCCATGACCGACCTCATTTGAACTCTTCTGTTGGGAGAGTTAATTTGGAGTTGGAACGGCTGCTTGGGTCGGGTGCGGGGGCTCATATTAGTGTGGTTCCTGTTGATTCTCTCAGTAGGTGGGACTATACCAGGCACGGCCTACATCTCAACAGGAAAGGGAAGGGGAAACTGGCTGGGGTAATAGCAGGAAATTTAAGGGGGGGAGGCACTGCCATGAATGGTAAAATACCAGTGGTTACAGGTGTTGGAGCAGCACCTTTTTTAGGATAGGTAAGACAGAAAGATGTCAAGTTCTACGAGAGGTCAGGATTGAAACAAATCTTCAGTTTAGGAAAGAAATTAAACAGCACAATTCTAGCACATTGGATCACCAATCACAGCTGTCAATTATAAATTTTCACCAATCACCAGAAATTTTATCTCCACCAAGTTGTATCTCAGTCCTAGGTAATTGCATTGATGAATTAAAGTCACCCAACCCAGTTGACATAATCTGCCTCTCTGAACACCATGTGACCACTGGTATAGGAACTAGGCCTAAGCACAATGAGAAACTCAGACAGGAGTGTACTGCAAATGTTAGAATAAGGAAAGGTTCTCATAAAAGTATAATTAAAAATAATGTAAGTATATTTCATCAAAATATTGGGAGTTTAAAGAATAAAATAGATGAGCTTGTTTGTTTAGAAGATTTAGAAGTTGAGGATGAAATAGATATACTATGCCTGTCTGAGCATCACATTGTTACTGACATGGATAAGGTAAATGTAAGTGGATATAAGCTCTCTGCACATGTAAAGAGAGAAAGGAGAAAGGAGGAGTTGCCATATATGTCAAAAGTTATCATTGTGCAAAAAGTATAGAAACAAAAAAGTTTTGTGTAGAGAAACATATAGAAGCATGTGCCTGTGAGCTTAAACTAAATAAAGGCACATTTATAATTGTAACTGTATATAGGTCCCCATCAGGAAATTTTCATCTATTTCTGAAAAATCTGGACTCATTGTTGTGCTATCTGTCAGACAGGGGGAAGCAAATTATTATTTGTGGGGACTTCAATGTAGATTCTCTGAAAGAGGGTAATAGGAAAAATGACCTTGAAATATTACTCAGTTCTTTCAATTTGACACCTGTTATTGATTTTCCTATTCGGGTGGTAAAGGATAACAGCTCACTAATAGATAACTTCTTTATAGACCAAGATAAGTTTAACCAGATAAATGCTCAGCCTGTTGAGAATGGCCTTTCTGATCATGGTGCACAGCTAGTTACAATAAATGACATAGCTCCATTCAGCAGTACTAAACAGTCCTCCAAAGTAGTACGTTCAGTCAACGATTTAACAATTGCAAATTTCAGGGAAAGCCTACAGCAGTTAGACTGGGATGAGGTGTACCGTGAACCTGATGCCAATTTAAAATATAATTTATTTCATGACATTTTTGTAAATGCATTTGAAAACTGCTTCCCCAAGAAAATAGTTAAATATACTCGTAAGAAACCTTGTAACAAACCATGGTTTGCTAAGGGTATAAAAATATCTTGTAACCGGAAAAGGGAAATGTATCTGACAGCAAGAAAGAGTAGTGACCCTGAAACTATCAAACATTATAAAAACTACTGTGTTATATTAAGAAAAGTTATTAAAAAATCCAGAAGTATGTGTATCATGTCTGAAATCAGCAACTCTGATAATAAAATTAAAACAATTTGGAATATTATTAAAAGAGAAACAGGTCAACCAAGAGCACAGGAAGACAGTGTTACCATCAAATTGAATGAAAACTTTACGAACAAAAAGTCAGAAGTTGAAAATATTTTTAATAATCATTTTCTAAATGTTGTGGATATAGTAAGATCCAGGTGTTCATTAGAAGCTGCTAGGCTGTTAATGGAAGAGGCCATACCTATGCAATTTGATACAATTGAATTCTCACCCACTTCTCCCTCTGAAATTAGGAAAATAATAAACTTGCTTAAAAGCAAAAACTCATATGGAATTGATGGCATTTCCAGCAAAATATTAAAAGCTTGTTCTCAACAGATAAGTAAGATTCTCAGCCACCTGTGTAATAGCTCTCTGGAACAGGGCATTTTCCCTGATAGACTGAAATATGCTATTGTTATACCTTTGCATAAAAAGGGGGATAGATCTGATGTCAACAATTACCGTCCAATCTCCCTTCTAACAGCTTTATCCAAAATTTTTGAGAAAGTAATGTATTCAAGAGTAGCTTCACATATCTGTAAAATGAAGTACTAACAAAATGTCAGTTTGGTTTCCAGAAAGGTTTTTCAACAGAAAATGCCATATATGCCTTCACCAATCAAATTTTGAATGATCTGAATAACCGTGCACCACCCATTGGGATTTTTTGTGATCTCTCAAAGGCTTTTGATTGTGTAAATCATGAAATTCTGCTAGACAAGCTCAAATATTGAGGCATGAGTGGGACAGTGCACAAATGGTTCATTTCGTACCTAACTGGACGAGTGCAGAAAGTTGAAATAAGCAGTTCCCATAATATGCAAAGATCAGCACACTCCTCAAATTGGGGAACTATCAAGAATGGGGTTCCACAAGAGTCAGTCTTGGGTCCTTTGTTGTTCTTAATATACACTCCTGGAAATGGAAAAAAGAACACATTGACACCGGTGTGTCAGACCCACCATACTTGCTCCGGACACTGCGAGAGGGCTGTACAAGCAATGATCACACGCACGGCACAGCGGACACACCAGGAACCGCGGTGTTGGCCGTCGAATGGCGCTAGCTGCGCAGCATTTGTGCACTGCCGCCGTCAGTGTCACCCAGTTTGCCGTGGCATACGGAGCTCCATCGCAGTCTTTAACACTGGTAGCATGCCGCGACAGCGTGGACGTGAACCGTATGTGCAGTTGACGGACTTTGAGCGAGGGCGTATAGTGGGCATGCGGGAGGCCGGGTGGACGTACCGCCGAATTGCTCAACACGTGGGGTGTGAGGTCTCCACAGTACATCGATGTTGTCGCCAGTGGTCGGCGGAAGGTGCACGTGCCCGTCGACCTGGGACCGGACCGCAGCGACGCACGGATGCACGCCAAGACCGTAGGATCCTACGCAGTGCCGTAGGGGACCGCACCGCCACTTCCCAGCAAATTAGGGACACTGTTGCTCCTGGGGTATCGGCGAGGACCATTCGCAACCGTCTCCATGAAGCTGGGCTACGGTCCCGCACACCGTTAGGCCGTCTTCCGCTCACGCCCCAACATCGTGCAGCCCGCCTCCAGTGGTGTCGCGACAGGCGTGAATGGAGGGACGAATGGAGACGTGTCGTCTTCAGCGATGAGAGTCGCTTCTGCCTTGGTGCCAATGATGGTCGTATGCGTGTTTGGCGCCGTGCAGGTGAGCGCCACAATCAGGACTGCATACGACCGAGGCACACAGGGCCAACACCCGGCATCATGGTGTGGGGAGCGATCTCCTACACTGGCCGTACACCACTGGTGATCGTCGAGGGGACACTGAATAGTGCACGGTACATCCAAACCGTCATCGAACCCATCGTTCTACCATTCCTAGACCGGCAAGGGAACTTGCTGTTCCAACAGGACAATGCACGTCCGCATGTATCCCGTACCACCCAACGTACTCTAGAAGGTGTAAGTCAACTACCCTGGCCAGCAAGATCTCCGGATCTGTCCCCCATTGAGCATGTTTGGGACTGGATGAAGCGTCGTCTCACGCGGTCTGCACGTCCAGCACGAACGCTGGTCCAACTGAGGCGCCAGATGGAAATGGCATGGCAAGCCGTTCCACAGGACTACATCCAGCATCTCTACAATCGTCTCCATGGGAGAATAGCAGCCTGCATTGCTGCGAAAGGTGGATATACACTGTACTAGTGCCGACATTGTGCATGCTCTGTTGCCTGTGTCTATGTGCCTGTGGTTCTGTCAGTGTGATCATGTGATGTATCTGACCCCAGGAATGTGTCAATAAAGTTTCCCCTTCCTGGGACAATGAATTCACGGTGTTCTTATTTCAGTTTCCAGGAGTGTATATTAATGACTTGCCATTCTATATTCATGAAGAGGCAAAGTTAGTTCTCTTTGCTGATGATACAAGTATAGTAATCACACCTGACAAACAAGAATTAACTGATGAAATTGTCAATACTATCTTTCAGAAAATTACTAAGTGGTTGCTTGTAAACGGACTCTCACTGAATTTTGATAAGACACAGTACATACAGTTCTGTACAGTGAATGGTATGACGCCATTAATAAATATAGACCTTAATCAGAAGCATATAGTTAAGGTAGAATATTCCAAATTTTTAGGTGTGTCCATTGATGAGAGATTAAATTGGAAGAAACACATTGGTGATCTGCTGAAACGTTTGAGTTCAGCTACTTATGCAATAAGGGTCATTGCAAATTTTGGTGATAAACATCTTAGTAAATTAGCTTACTACGCCTATTTTCACTCATTGCTTTCATATGGCATCATATTTTGGGGTAATTCATCACTGAGGAATAAAGTATTTATTGCACAAAAGCGTGTAATCAGAATAATAGCTGGAGTCCACCCAAGATCATCCTGCAGACATTTATTTAAGGATCTAGGGATATTCACAGTAGCTTCTCAGTATATATACTCTCTTATGAAATTTGTTATTAACAACCAAACCCAATTCAAAAGTAATAGCAGTGTGCATAACTACAATACTAGGAGAAAGGATGATCTTCACTATTCAAGATTAAATCTAACTTTGGCACAGAAAGGGGTGAATTATACTGCCACTAAAGTCTTTGGTCACTTACCAAATAGTATCAAAAGTCTGGCAGATAACCAACAAGTATTTAAGAAGAAATTAAAAGAATTTCTGAATGACAACTCCTTCTACTCCATAGAGAAATTTTTAGATATAAATTAAGAAAAAAAATTATAAAAAAATAAAAAATTAAAAAAACACAAAAATTAAAAAAATTTGTTATATTAACTTAAGTATGTTGTTAAATTAACTTAATTATGTCATGTATTGGACAATTTGACTCGTTCCACATCATTACGAAATATCGTATTCATGATCCATGGAACTAGTATTAATCTAATCTAATCTAATCTATGCCAGGGCAAACTGGCTGCTACTGGCTCTGGAGTTGAAAGATTGCTGAGAGGCATGCAACATTCCAAGCCTAATAAAGTAGTTCATGGTTTGTCTGCAGTGTTGTGAGTTTAATCAGTGCATTAATTGTCCTTTCGTAGTGTCCCAAACAACTATGACATGCCTTAGTTACTGGGTTCAATATGTTCTTTTTCCTATTTTCCAGTAGTGTAGAAATTTTTTCTATCTGCATGGTGATTCAAAAAGTAACAACAGTTTTCAGTTGATCTTACAAGCAAACTATAAGAGATAAAAATACATAGCCCACGCCAGTGGATAGAGGAAGGCTCAAAATTTTGACACAGTTGTGCGATTGTTTGCATATAGCAACATGGTGACTACACAACAAGAGAAATCATTTTGTTGGTTGGAATTTGTGTGAAGTCAATCCACTGTTGAAGTGCAGTGTGCATTCTGCCATCGGTTCAGCAAGAAGCTGCCTCTGCACAAGCTGATTTGAGAGTGACATACAAAGTTCTTGGAAGTTGGTTGCATACACAAATGGAAGAGCCATGCATGTTCGTTGAAAAAGCTGAGTGTATTTGAGATGTGTTCACATGGAAGCCACAGAGTTCCATAAGGCAGGCAGGCCAGGAACTTTATTTTCCTGAAACAATAGTGTGGCATGTTCTGAAATGACATCTGCACAAGGAGCCCTACAAGTTGCAGTTATTGCAGCAATTGCGTCCCAGTGACCATAACAGAAATGATGAATTTTGCATTTCAATTCTCCAGGATATGATAGAGGTCACTCATTCTGTATAACTCATCTTTTCGGACGAGTTGGCATCTCATCTGTTCGGTAAAGTAAACTACAGTAATGTAAGAATCTGGGGTTCACAAAATCCTGGCATCGTTGTCTAAGATGAAAGAGATTCACTGAAGCTGGATGTATTTTGTGCTGTTTATGTTCTAAATGGTTTATACACCTTTCCTTTTTGCGGAGGAAACTGTGACACAACTATCATATGTGGAAGTGCTGCAAAACTAGTTGTTTCCTCAACTTCACGAACATTTCAATTATGTTATTATTATGCGTGATACCACCCCACCTCACTTTCCCCATGAGGTGTGGTGTTATCTTAACAATACCATCCAACAACTGTGGATTGGAAGAGGTGGACAACAAGATCTTGTTCATTCTTTTTGGCCTACAAGGTCACCAGACCTCTCACCTTGTGTTTTTTTTTCTGTGGGCAGAGCTCACCATCTGCAGCACTGTCAATAGAACTGACTGTGGTCCTTTGGTGCAGAACCGAGTGGAGGGTCTGAATCAGAGGCTCAGATGGTTCTTTGACAATTTAGGCTGCAGCCTTGACTTGCATCATCGGATGGTGTGTTTCAGGGTTCCGCTTAATAGGTCAGAGTCCACTACACACAGAAAGCAGCTACACAGGTAGCGGGGGCTGTGTGGAAGTGGCTGGGCAGTTTTTTTCGGTTAGAGGGCCTCTTGGAACCCAGAAACGTCGTCCGTCTGAAAGGGGGTAGGTAAAACACAGTAAGTTAGTTGTAGAAACAATCGGTATTGTAGTTGTAAATTGTCGTAGCTGCATTGGGAAAGAACCTGAGCTCCAAGCCCTAATAGAAAACACTGAAGCTCAAATAGTTATAGGTACAGAAAGCTGGCTAAAGCTGGAAATAAGCTCAGCAGAAATTTTTTCTAATGATCTAACAGTGTTCAGAAAGCATAGATTAAATAAAATTGGTGGTGGAGTATATATTGCTGTCAGAAGTAGTTTACCTTCTAGTGAAATTGAAGTAGATAGTTCCTGTGAAATAGTATGGGTAGAGGTTATACTTGACAATTGGACCAAACTATTAACTGGGTCATTTTACCGACCCCTGACTCAGAAGATGTAGTTGCCGAATAGTTCAAAGAAAACTTGAGTCTCATTTCAAATAGGTACCCCTCTCATACAATTATAGTCGGTGGTGACTTTAATCTACCCTCAGTATGCTGGAAAAATTATACGTTTAAAGCCGGTGGCAGGCATAAAATGTCATCCGAAATTGTACTGAATGCTTTCTCAGAAAATTATTTTGAAAAATTAGTTCAGGAGCCCACTCAAAGCGTAAATGGTTGCAAAAGCGTACTTGACGTCTTAGCAACAAATAATCCTTGACCAATAGTGAGTATTGTGATGAATACAGGTATTAGAGACCACAAGGTAGTTGCTGCTAGGCTGAATACTGTAACTCCTACAACCATAAAAAAGAATCGCAAAGTACATCTACTTAAAAAAGCTGATAAAAATGCTATTAACGCCTTTTTAAGAGACAGTCTGCGCTCCTTCCGATTTGATCTTGTAAGCGTAGAAAAGTTGTGGAATGATTTCAAAGCAGCAGTTGAGAGATATATACCACATAAATTAATAAGTGATGGTACTGATCCCCCTTGGTACACGGAACGGGTCAGGTCGGTGTTGCAGAAGCAGCAAGAAAAGCATGCCAAATTTAAAAGAATGCAAAATCTCCAAGATTAGCAAAGGTTTGCAGAAGTTCGAAATATAGTGTGTACTTCAATATTGAGCAAGCAGTAAAGGAAACAAAAGAAAAATTTAGTGTAGGTATTAAAATCCATGGAGAAGAAATAAAAACTTTGAGGTTCGCCGATGACATTGTAATTCTGTCAGAGACAGCAAAGGACTTGGAAGAGCAGTTGAATGGAATGGACAGTTTCTTGAAAGGAGGATATAAGATGAACATCAATAAAAGCAAAACGAGAATCATGGAATGTAGTCAAATTAAGTCCAGTGATGCTGAGGGAATTAGATTAGGAAATGAGACACTTAAAGTAGTAAAGGAGTTTTGCTATTTGGGGAGCCAAATAACTAATGATGGTCGAAGTAGAGAGGATATAAAATGTAGACTGGCAATGGCAAGGAAAGCGTTTCTGAAAAAGAGAAATTTGTTAACATCGAGTGTAGATTTAAGTGCCAGGAAGTCATTTCTGAAAGTATTTGTATGGAGTGTAGCCATGCATGGAAGTGAAACATGGACGATAAATAGTTTGGACAAGAAGAGAATAGAAGCTTTCGAAATGTGGTGCTACAGAAGAATGCTGATGGTTAGATGGGTAGATCACATAACTAATGAGGAGGTATTGAATAGAATTGTGGAGAAGAGGAGTTTGTGGCACAACTTGACAAGAAGAAGGGACCAGTTGGTAGGACATGTTCTGAGGCATCAGGGGATCACAAATTTAGCATTGGAAGGCAGCGTGGAGGGTAAAAATCGTAGAGGGAGACCAAGAGATGGATACACTAAGCAGATTAAGAAGGATGGGAGATGAAGAAGCTTGCACAGGATAGAGTAGCATGGAGAGCTGCATCAAACCAGTCTCAGAAGACCACAACAACAATAACAACAACTTCAATCCAAGATGCTTTCAGTAATTTCCACAATGAAACTCTGTCTCAAAATCTGACAGAAAACCCAAAGAGATTCTGGTCACACATAAAGCACCCCATTGACAAGGTGCAATCAGTACCTTCACTGCACGATAACAACGATGAAGTCACTGATGACACTGCCACTAAAGCAGAGTTATTATACACATTTTTCTGAAACTCCTTCACCAAAGAAGATGAAGTAAATATTCCTGAATTCCAGTCAAGAACAATTGTCAAGATGAGAAACATAGAAATAGATATCCTCGATGTCGCAAAGCAGCTCAAATCACTTAATAAAGGCAAGGCTTCCAGTCCAGATTGTATACCAGTCAGGTTCCTCTCAGAGTATGCTGATACAATAGCTTCATATTTAGAAATTATATACAACTGCTCCCTCACAGAAAGATCTGTACATAAAGACTGGAAAACTGCTCAAGTCACACCAATACCCAAAAAGGGAAGTAGGAATAATCCATTGACTTACAGGCCCATATCACTAACATCAACTTGTAGTAGGGTTGTGGAACATATACTGTATTCAAACATTATGAAGTACCTCGAA
The DNA here is from genome assembly GCF_021461395.2 of Schistocerca americana. NCBI lineage: Eukaryota > Metazoa > Arthropoda > Insecta > Orthoptera > Acrididae > Schistocerca > Schistocerca americana. The sequence goes on from NC_060121.1 coordinate 982,806,996, forward strand.
GAAAATGATTTATTAACCTGTAGTCAGCACGGATTCAGAAAATATCTTTCTTGCAAAACACAACTAGCTCTTTATGCTCATGAAGTAATGAGTGCTATCGACAGGGGATGTCAAATTGATTACATATTTTTAGATTTCCTGGAGGCTTTCGACACCATTCCTCACAAGCGTCTAGTAACCAAAGTGCGTGCCTGTGGAATATCATCTCAGTTGTGCAACTGGATTCATGATTTCCTGTCAGAAAGATCACAGTTTGTAATAATAGGTGGAAAGTCATAGAGTAAAACTGAAATAATATCCGGCGTACCCCAAGGAAGTGTTATAGACCCTCTATTGTTCCTGATCTATATTAACGACATAGGAGACAATCTCAGTAGCCATCTTAAATTGTTTTTGTAGGTAATGCTTTCATATACTGTCTTGTAAAGTCATCAGATGACCAAAACTAAATGCAAAATGATGTAGGTAAGATATCTGTATAGTGCGAATTGTGGCAATTGACCCTGAATAAGGAAAAGTGTGAAGTTATTCACATTAGTACTAAAAGAAATCAGCTAAATTTTGATTATGCGATAAGTCACGCAAATCCAAAGGCTGTAAATTCAGCTAAATACTTAGGGATTACAATTGCAAATAACCTAAATTGGAACGATTACATAGATAATATTGTGGGTAGAGAAAACCAAAGACTGAGATTCATTGGCAGAACACTTAGAAGGTGCAACAGGTCTACTAAAGAGACTGCTTACACCACGCTTGTCTGCCCTATTCTGGAGTATTGCTGTGTGGTGTGGGATCTGCATCAGGTGGGACTGACGGATGACATTGAAAAAGTATAAAGTAGAGTAGGTTGTTTTGTATTATCGTGAAATAGGGGAGATAGTGTCACAGACATGATACATGAATTGGAGTGGCAATAATTAAAACAAAGGCATTTTTTGTTGCGACGGGATCTTCTCATGAAATTTCAATCACCAGTTTTCTCCTCCGATTGCAAAAACATGTTGTTGGTACCCACCTACATAGGGAGAAATGATCATCATGATAAAATAAGAGAAATCAGGGCTCGCACAGAAGTGCTCATTTTTCCTGCACGCCGTTCCAGAGTGGAACGATAGAGAGACAGCTTGAAGGTGGTTTATTGAACTCTCTGCCAGGCACTTTATTGTGAACAGCAGAGTAATCACGTAGATGTAGATGTAGGTGTAAAAGACAAGAGTCTTTGCCCCACCTATGGCAGCTACTCTTCAAGGTCTGAAGAAGCAGATTAGTTGAAGCTGTCAATTCAATCAACAGGGTCCTGTTGATTCATGTGTGGAATGAAATGGATTACCATTTTGATGTTTCTTGAGCAATGCATGGTGCTCGTATTGAGTGTACATTGTAGCATCTGTGTGAACATAAAACTTTTAACCTTCCTCTATCCAGTGACGTTCAGTATTTTTCTGCCTTTCACAGTTTGTCTGTAATAAACATTGGAAATCTGTTCTTTTTTTTGATCATCCTGTATATTTGCATGTAGTTTTATTTTGATGATAGTTGTACATACAGATGTGTTGTAATTTGTGTTAGAGGTTTTAGTACCTTGCATTGGATATTTTTGTAATATGTTTCAGGTTGTTGTGCAAGAAGGTAGTCATCAGCTTGGTTATGAACTTGATGAGGGACTCGTTGAATTTGGGACTGCCTTGCATGATAATAACTTTATAAGAGCCATTACATTTTTAGAAAACTTGGGAGATAAACCAGAAGCTGAAGGAATGTGGACAAATCTTGCCAATATAGCAGTTGCTGAGAATAATTTAAAAATAGCGCAAAGATGCTATGCAGCATTAGGTGATGTGGCATGCAGTCATTTCCTCAAGGAAACCATAACAACAGCTGAAAACTATGCCAAAGAGTATGGTAAATACTCCCTTTGTATATGATCAACAATAACATAAAACAAAATCCTCTGAAATGTGATTAGTGATTTATGTCCTAAACTGTCATTTGCCATCTGCATCTGCACTCTGGTGAATATTTCCTAATCATTGCCTCTAGTACGTCTTAACAAAGTATAAGTCATTCATATGTATCAGTGATCAAAGCAATAATTGTAAGTTGAAGTACATAACTATTTATTTATTCAGCCATGGATCATCTTATATGTCTAATACTATAATGTGTGTGTGTGTGTGTGTGTGTGTGTGTGTGTGTGTGTGTGTGTGGGCGCGCACGCACACACGTGCATGGATGTGTGTGCGTGTGAATCTGAGATTGCAAATAGAGGAAAGTATAAATTATATGAAAAAAGATTAAAGGTAGCTAAAGATTAATGTAAAAGAGCAGTTGTGTAATTGGTCAGCATGTAGCCTTGTAGAATAAAATCAGCTCTGCTTTCAAGCTGTGAGATTGCAGATGAAATTCTTAGGCTTTTGTCATCTGTCCCTGCCACCATCTTCTGGTTAAAATTACTGGCTGACAGGGTTGGCTGGTGTTCAGTTTGTGTTACACCAAACACCCACAGACATTAAACACTTATTCTTCCTGAGCTGTACATTTGAATGGAATGGAAAGAAACTCTAATAACTGGTGCAATGGGATGTACCATCTATCATATGCATCATAGTAGTTGGAAGAGTACAGATGTAAACGTTGATGTAGATATTGATAAGGTAGCAGCATCCAGAAGCTTGCAGATGAAAGGCAAAATGATGCATGCGTAAGAAGGAGAGTTAGATAGCTTCTAATAGTTACAGACCGTTGCAGGACTAGATGACATCAGGTGAGTTGATGGGATGGTACAACATTTTAAACTTCCACTTCCCTGTAAGTGTCGCATACTCCATGCGCCACCTCACATCATTCTGTCCAGCAGCAGAACAGAGCTACTAAAAATGCTCAACTCACCTTCATGTGCATGAGTCATTTCCTCCTTGCCTAAGTAAGTAGATCGCTGAGCCAATCTTGACAGTCAGCTGGAGACAGTGAAAGGGACTACTGCTGAAAGCTTAAGAATTTAATTTGAAATGATGCAGCTTGGAAATCAAGAAGATTTTATTCTGGCTTGCTGCTGCAAAACACTCTTGAGTAAAGGCTGTGTACTACATGTAAATTAACTGATGTGTTTGACGTAATATCGAGAGATCACAATTATGATCTGTGGAACTGTTAGGCAAAGTCGGACCATGGAAAGTCCAGGTCAGAGTTGCCAGACATATCGCTCATATGTCTGTCAGATGTGCCTGCTTATGCAAATGTGTGTGTGCATTTTCTATTCTGAAGAAAGCTATGGTCAAAAGCTAAATGATTAATGGACTTTTCATTGTGCCTGTCTGCAAACTCAGTGTGTCATTTTCGTGGTGAATAGCAATCTATCCTTGCGTTCATTGTTAACTAACTGTTAAGAAAAATCAGGGCTTGAAATTTATATCAGTGTTGGAACTGACAATTTTATACAGGTTTATAGAAAAGCACTATTCAGAATTTCAGAGCTCTTGAATTTGATGTGGACTGAGCATATTACGAACAAATTTTCTGGCTAATGAGAATCAATATTATAAGCTGTTAGTAATGAAACTAATAGTTTAAAATTTAAAACACATGCTTATTCAAATAAAGCATTATTTATTTTATTATAAAAGAGGTTTTTAGTGTATTGTTATCACCAGAAGAATATGAAGATGATTTCAATAATTGTGAGTCACAATTCGGTGAAAGGTTCATCTGCCAATAAGATAATTTTATTCAATGAATCTTGTTGGAACTAGCCATAATTATTGTTTAAATGTGGTATTAGTTGTTACATAAATAATCACATTTACAACAGGATTCATGCTGATGGTCGATTACAAGGAAGAAAGGAGCACTTACCTAGAATATACTGAGCTCATCACACTTCAAGACACACTTTTATTATTCTTTCCACTTGCTCTTATTATTCTTTCCACTTCATTGATCAAGTATCCGCTTACCTATGTGACTTTTCTAACAAAATGAGAAAGTTGCCAAGAACTGCAGGCGAGAAAGCTGTAGCAGTAGACAGTAGGAGAAAAATCACCAATGCAAAGTTTTCAGTAGTCAGTACTTTCTGGAATTTTAGATGTGACAAGGAGAATAGTTTCTTTATGCTAAATAAGGAAAGAATAAACTGAAAGGAGTACCACAGATGTTAGAGAAATGGGCAGCTACAGAAAAGAAAAAAAGGAAACAAACGGTGAAGAAGGAGCAGTCAAGAAAAATAAAGACAGTAGAAGCTGCAAAATGTGAAAGGGAGATATAAATGGAAAATAAATATATGTGAATAAATATTTATAGTCTTTGCAGGCACAACTACAACATATCATTTTAACTACAGTTATTTGTTATTAAAACCTACAGATGTATTTGTCTGTTAGTATACATTTGGAGTTGTTCAATTGTCCTGATAGTTTTTTGTAACGGGACATGATGGAATATTTTAATAAATTAAGGGCAAAAGCATTGGAAAATGGGTAAGAGTTGGGTGCTGAAGGATGGAAGGGATGTTGACAATAAAATTAAACAGTACTTCAGGTAACTGCTGGATTGATGCTGTGAACAAATACAGGATGTATCATAATTAATGACATATGCATACAGTTGAAAGTCTCAGTAAATATAGGGTCGAAAATACATACCTTAAGAGCTACTAGCAATTTTTCATCTTTGATACTGTGAGGCAAATCTACTGCAAGCTTTTTTCTTTCAACATTTTGGGAAGTAGCAGTACGGACCAAAACAAGGAAAAAATGTCCAGTAAACATTTGCTCTAAAATCCATACCTTAAAAGTTATGAGCAATTGTTCATTAGAAGAGTTGTGTTTCCAAGTAGCGAAGATAAGTACATGCTCATAGCTTTTTAGGTATGCATTTTAGAGCTGGTCATTTTTTTCTTGTTTTGGTCCACATTACCATTCCCCAAAATATGGAAAGCAAAGAGCTTTCAGTAGAAGAGGTTTGCTTCACAGTATCGAAGATGAAAAATTGCTCGTAGCTCTTAGGGTATGAATTTTCGACCCTATGTTTACTGAGACTTTTTTGCTTCTAGTATTGAGTACTTTCAACTGAATGTGTTTACACCATTAATTGTGATAGATCCTGTGTATGCCTTAGAGCAAATTCCAGCCTTCAACTTTTGAGGTTTTGGGGCAGGGAGGGCAGTTCAAATTAATTGTGTGGGCAACAGGTGCCACAGATACAAATATTGTTATGCTACGCACATTCTACGACAGGGTATTTTGGGTTACCATTATGGATTCCATCTGTGTAAATTCATTTTTACAAATAATGTAGTGCTGTCGTGACAAAATATAAAAATGGCAATGAAATGAACACCCATAGCTGCTTACAGGCATTGACATATGTCAACAGGGACAGATGAAAATGTGTGCCCCAACTGGGACTCGAACCCTGCTTACATGGCAGACGCTCTATCCATCTGAGCCACCAAGGACACAGAGGATAGCGCGACTGCAGGGATTTATCTCTGGCATGCCTCCTGCGAAACCCACATTCTCAACGTATTGTCCTGCACTACATTCGTAGTGCCCCCGCCCATTATACTCATTATTCGCGGCGTGTTGCCGATTCCCATAAGAGTTCGGGCACTGTTTGTGCATTCGCACAGAAGAAGAAGATGGTCAAGTGGCCGGTGAGCCTTAACTATACATATACTGAGATGGTATCTGTTCTTTCGGACATGCCCGAACAAACATATTGCTCCTGCGTTGTTGCTTGCCTCATGCAATCCCCCCCCAGATGGCCTTATCATCAAATTACCCATCTCCGGCTGCCACCTCTTCTTCCACTATGACATCTATCTGTTCAGATTCTGCCAATCCTTAGCCCTCAGCAACATAGTCCTGCAAAACCATATCAACCAAGCCAAAACCTTCTTGCAGTACCTGCTCTCCATCCATAAAATTCTCCTGCCATGCAATCCCAAATTCCTGTCACCCATAATACACATTGAAACTCTTGCCCTCCAGGAATTAGAGTGACATGCATAATGCCACCTCAGATAACTCCACCCTGCTCACTTCCCACACCCACTTTGGAGTACCATTGTCCACCATCTCTACAACAACTCCAAACCTCTTCCCATGTCTCCTCATCGCTGACAAATGCTGCCTCGCAAACCTACGACATTTACCCCACCCTCCAAAACTCCCTCTCACCACCACTTAGAATCCAGAACCTAAACAGACCCAAAACACAGTCCTTTCCTACAGAAGCCTTAGCCCCACAAAAATATCAATCCTTTCCAAAGGCCTCACCTTTTGCCCCACTCCCAAATTTAATCATGCAGAACTTGTTGAAGACCTTCTCCCATTCTCTACAGTTGGAACACTTTTTCGCCACCAACGCTACCAGTCAGACTCAACCAAAGACCAATGTTGAACCCTGCCTGACTCAGTTCACTCCTCCATCCAACCATGATCCACCACCACTGCACTCAAACACCCCCCTTTTAACTTTCAAGAATTTCTTCACCTTGAACCTTGCCTCACCATCATCCCCCAAATCCCTCAAGATGCTAACTAACATTACATTCACAGAAAGAACTGCAGCCCACCATCTAAAAATTGATCCTGAACGTGTGATGCTGCATGCATTCATAGGTTCCACCACTGTTGTTTTGAACTGGAAGGATTACCTGGCGGGAGGGCTCCGCCAGATGACAGATACATCTATGTGCAAACCTTGCCACAGTGACCCATTCCAGAAATCCAGTCTCTTCAAATCCTTAGGTCCATTCCAGAACCTCTCCCCAGAGTCCATCTCTCTGCTCACTCCTACCATTCCCCGCACTCCTACCTTCTACATGCTTCCTAATGTCCATAAACCCAACCACCGAGGATGCCCCATTGTGGCCGGTTACTGTGCCCCCACTGAGAGAATCTCTGCCTACATAGGCCAACACCTTCAGCCTATTACTCAAAACCTACCCTCCTATATAAAAGATACCAACCCTTTCCTCCATAAACTCTCCACAGTTCTTGTCCCTTTACCACACAGTGCCCTGCTCATCACCCTTTACACTAACATCCCTAATACCCGTAACCTTATTGCTGTTGAATACTACCTTTTTCCAATGCCCAATGGATTCCAAACCAACAACTTCCTTCCTAGTCACCATCACCAACTATATCTTCACCCACAGTTACTTCTCCTTTGAAAGCTTTACCTACAAACAAATCCGGTGTATGGCTATGGGCACCTGCATGGCACCATCCTATGCCAACCTATTCATGGACCATCTGGAGGAATCATTCCTTAACACCCAGAAACCTAAACCCCTCACCTGGTTCAGATTCATTGGTGACATCTTTGTGATCTGGATTGAGGATGAGGACACCCTATCCACATTCCTTCAGAACCTCAACAGCTTCTTCCCTATTTGTGTCACGTGGTCCTACTCAGCCCAACAAACCACCTTCCTAGATGTTACCTCCACGGCAAAGATGAATACATCAGTACCTTTGATCATATCAAACCTACTGACCACCAGCAATACCTCCACTTCGACAGCTACCACTCATTCCATACAAAGAAGTCCCTTCCATACAGCCTAGCCACCCATAGTTGTCACATCTGCAGTGACAAGTGATCGCTCTCGAAGTATACTGAGGGTCTCACTGAGGCCTTCACAGACTGTCATTATCCACCCAACCTTGTACAATAACAAATCTACTGTGCCTTATCTTTCAAGACTCCCGCAACCTCCCAAAGTCTCACCATCTGGCCACAGAGGAGCATTCGCCTCGTAACTCAGTACCACCCGGAACAGGAGCATTCATGCCTCAGATCTCTGTAATAGATCCTCCCACCACCACCTACTCCAGTCTGGTCACAAACTTTACCTAACCCCTGGCGGCAGAAGGCAGATGCTGACGGTAGTAATTAATTGTACCCAAGAAACATTGGAGTTCTTTGTAAGTAGCCGGATGCGGCAATGACGTGATGGCCTACACGCGGGGTTTGGGAGGCTGTATTCCATCTGTGGAGATTGTGTAACCCAAAAATGTGACAGAAGACTGGCGCAGTTGGAATTTGCCCTTGTTGATCTTGACGCTGTTGGAGTTCAAGGCCTGGAGGACCTTGGATAAATGATTTGTATGTTCCTCAGCCGAGTTGCTGAAAATGAGTATGTCATCCAGATATGCAAAGCAAAACTCGAACTGTTGCAAGATTGTGTCGATGAAACGTTGTCATGTTTGTGCCGTGTGTTTCAGGCCGAACAGCATGAAGTTGTATTGGAACAAACCGAGCGGCATGATAATAGCTGTCTTTGGAATGTCTTCCGGTGCTATGAGAATCTGGTGATAGGCACGTTTACAGTCAATAACACTGAAGATTGTGGCGCCCAATAGCATAATGAGTGACATCATTTATGTTCGGCACTAGGTAATTGTCCATGATGGTATGAGCGTTTAAACATCTGTAGTCGCCGCACATTCAGAACGAACCGCTGTGTTTGGTGATGAGGCGAATCGGTGAGGACCAGTTGCTGTCCAACGGTTACAGGATACCTGCCTCCAAAAGCTCATTAGTTTGCTGCTGGGCCGCGTCCAGCTTAATGGGGTTGAGGTGTCTAATCTTGTGCCTAATAGGAGGGCTGGTAGTGGTAACTATCTTGGGTGTTGTTCCGTCAGTCGCGGAAGAAATGAGAACTGCACACTAGACTGAGCAATATCCTGACGTGAAGTTTTTGGACAAGTGAGGCATGACGAAGTGTAACTGTTAGTGCAAGTGGGAAAAGGCAGCATGAAAGTCACATTACGTGAGCACCGCATGCGTTTGTTTGGAGAGGTCAGCTGAGCATGCAGCACGGAGCAGATCGGGATGCACAGCGATGGTCTGTTGTCAGCCTTGCCTTGGGTAACCAGTGCGGGCAAGAGAGGCATTGGCGTCATGCGGGGAACAGTGATGGTCGCTGAGTCACATGGCTGGCGCACGAGAGAGGGGGAACTTTTATTAACACGTGGGACGGCTGCCTGCGCTGTGGAAGTGGTTGTATCGCACACGCGACTGTCATTAGAAGCACTGTTTGAAACACATGGCACTGAACGTGGTGAGGGCGTCGGGGGTGCAGTGTCTACCGGATGCGAATCGTCACACACAAGTAATGTTTTTGGACCAAGCTGCTGAGTGTCCGAGCTGGTGTCTGCTGGAGAAACAAGGTTAGGTGGCAGTACTGTGGACTGCAGTTTCAGCAGCGAGGTACGTTCCATGACGAGCTTGTTGCAAGTGTGTGCTATTCGTTATTTCAGCTCGTCGTTTTCCCGGTGGAATTGTGCTGCTGAGTCGTATTCTGACAGTAGGTTAGTGACGCAAGTCACAACATCGCTTGCGAGGGTGGAGCACTTGTGTACTAACTCACATGCCACGAGAGAAACAGAACGTGGAACATAAGTGCAGGTGCACAGTATCTGAGTTTTAGTGGGATGGTGTAGCACCGAGACCTGAACCACGTTCGGAGAGAGTTTGTAATGGGACAAAAAATCCATACCGAGCGTTGGTTCATCGATGTCAGCAATGTAGAAAGTCCATGGAAAACACAGAGAAGGAGATGTGTGCACCGTAACTTTGACAGAGCCTGAGGTTTGTAACGTTGATGCGTTGACAGCTCGCAGAGGTGACCTCGTCAGTGAGAAGATGGGGGGAGCCATCGATATAGGTACGATAGACACGTCAGCACCAGTGTCGACTAGGAAAACGAGCCGTGACAAAATGTCAGTTACGTATAAACAACTGCTTGTCTGGGCGGACGAGTGGACAGAGTGCAATGTATGGAGACACCTGTGAGGTTCCCTGCAGGACTCAGTGTCGTTTGGGTCCTGCAGTCAGCTTGGGTGCTGGCAAGGTAACTGGCACTTCTTAGCATTATCGCCGAAAACCTTGTGGTACAAGCAGTAGGGATGAGCCGGATGTGGTGGTGGTGCTGACTGCGGCAGTGGAAGAGGCTTGTCCTTGTTGATTTGTTCTGGCGTGTATACCAGCACGTATGGTGCGTGGGTGATCCTGGAATGTTCGGATGCTGGAGAGAGCAAGAGAAAACTGCCAGGTGGTGTAGAAAGCATGGATGTGGAACAAACTCTGCCTCTGCCAGCAGACGGCAGGTAAACAGGAGCAGATGTGCCGAACAGTGGTGAGTGGTGAGGTGGTTGGTGTTCTCATATTAATGCATACAGCTTGGCTGCAATGCGGAGATGAGAGCCGATTGACTTGAAGGAGTGTTGTGGTAGCAGGTGAATCTGTGGGTCAGTAGGCAATTTGGCGGACCATACCGCCCACAGAGTGACGTCCAGCATTGTCTGCTCACTCACAAGCAACTGAAGGCGGCGCCAGTGTTGTGATGGAGTTCAGTCCCCTATGTGTTCCTTGTGCAAGATCTTGATGATTAATTCTTGTGGTGTGCAGGCGAGTCGGTCCATGATCATTTTCTTCATGAACTCGTACTTCGATGGAGGTGGTGACGAGAGGAGTAGATCGCAAATTAAGTCTGAGTGATCATGGAGGTGCATGACGAGACACAGGAAGTTAGAGTTGTCATCGGACACATGATGCAACTCGAAAAAATGCTCAACAATCGCAAACCCTGATACAGGGTTGTCTTGATGTAAAGGAGGCAGCTTCGGCAGACGACCAGGTGAAGGGGACGAAGGGGGCTTCGGTGTCCCTTGGAAAACCAGCTGGTCCGTGGTTGGAGGGGCCGTACAGCAGACCGGCACAGTAAGCGTAGGTGTGTTACTGGCTAGCACTTCCGTAGCAATGGCGGGTTGCATTGTCCTTGATGTGTCGCAAAAACACGATGCAGCTGGCACGGTCGGTACTGTGGGAACGAGCGGTTGCGCAATACGTGCGGGGGTCCCGTAAACTGGACCAGAGATTACAGGTACTGAATTGAATTGACTCACCCCAGACATAATGCGGAAGGCAAGCGTGGTAGACACAGGCGGTGCTGTAGGAGAGGCGAGCGGCTGAGCGACCGAAACCTGGGCCCCCTGCAAGAGGGGATGGGGAGGGGTGTGTGGCAGGGGGCTGTGGGTCGGTAACTTGTATGACCAAAGTTCTTCTTAAGTGAGCATGGAGAATTGTGTACACTAAAATGTTCTTGATTAGTTTGCCAATGAGGCAAAACTGGAACAGGTCGTGGTTGATAGTGGCCGGGTGCATTTTGCAATAATGGCGGTGCTGCACATGGCACAACAGTAACTGTTATTGTGGTCCGTTGAAAGTCAAAGTATGTGTGCGAATGTAGATCACTTTTAGCGCTATACGATTGATCAGTAGCTACACAGTTCTGAATATTATTCACTTCACACTTCACATGTTGGTGAGCATAGTCCAGCAACACGAAACCTGAATCCATTGTTTGTGTTAGCGGTATAGCGCTCAACCGTTGTAGAGCGACAAAGTTTGAAGTTAACGTGGCTGGAGATCGCGAAACACTGTGAATTAATGTAGAACCGGTCGTTGTCGAAGGAATGAAGATGTCCAGCAATCGTTGTTGTGCTTCCAAATCTTTGAACAAAGCATTGGGTGAGCTAGCCATGGCATTGTGCGCATAACTTGTTGATTTGGAACACCTGGCGTGGAAGTCGCGGAAGACGTAGAAACTTTGGGGTCCCCAGTATGGGAACGGGATACAATTATCAGTTGAATGCAATAACTATCCCCATTAAATTCCACATAGACATATATTTCGCAGTAAGTCATATATGTATACACAGCTTGCGATACAGAACAGAACTAAAAACTAACATGGAGGCTTGGTAGAGCAATAAGAGTCCAAAGCTGGTGTTAATCGTGGTCGATACAACCTATCGACGCCACAGCACTATTATCAGAACTGTTTCAAATTGACAGATACAGTTATCTTTTTGTTTTACAAGATTTAGAAAACTGAAATGGAATGAAGGAAGGAGTGGGTACTGTGAATAAATGCTGAGATGGAAGGAATTAACGTAAATTAAGGCCAGGTGGGTGGCGAGAACAAAGGTTAGGTTAGGTTAGGTTAGGTTGTTTTAGGTGTAGGTGGTAACTAACACTACAACATGTCCTTGGTTCTCGCCATCCAGCTGGCCTTAATTTAATTCCTTCCGTCTTCACATTTATTCACAGCAACTACTCCTTTCTTCACTCCATTTCAGTTTTCTACATCTGTCATTTTCTGACTTGTCTATTTTTCACCATACTCACTCCCACCTCTGTTACATACAATGCACTTAGCTTTTCTCTCTTATTAACTCGTGCACAATGTTTTGCTGGTAATTTCTGTCATGCATATTACCCTGTCTTCCACCTTTAAGCTCTCAGGATTTCAAATCTCGTCCAGTGCAGTCCCCAACAATCATTTTTTCTCATCCCGCCCAATAAGTCTCCCCTGACTGGGGGGTTCTGGGTGACTTTTTTAAACTGTACCCCTTTCCCTAATTCTCTCCAGTTCGGCTGGCCACTGTGGCCGAGCGGTTCTAGGCGCTTTAGTCCAGAACTGCGCTGCTTCTACGGTCGCAGGTGCGAATCCTGCCTCGGGCATGGATGTGTGTGATGTCCTTAGGTTAGTTAGATTTAAGTAGTTCTAAGCCTAGGGGACTGATGACCTCAGATGTTAAGTCCCATAGTGCTTAAAGCCATTTGAACCATCACCTCCAGTTCTTTTCCTTCACCCTCTTCTTTCCCCTTCAACTTTTCTGCCAGAAGAAGGCGCCACTGGCTCAGAAAGCTTGTGAAAGTTCAGTCATTGTGTGTGTGTGTGTGTGTGTGTGTGTGTGTGTGTGTGTGTGTGTGTACCCCTGCCACTGCTTGGTGAGTAGATTTTTTTTCTGTCCATTTACATTATATTATAAAGTTAACAGGATTGCTGGCCAGGACATTCCTTGCTGAGGGAGAGAGGGATATAGAGTGTGGATGATTAAGAACGATAGGTGGATCACTCAGGCACCAGGATGGAGCGGATTCATTTTGAGTGAGGACAAGGGAGGCGTTGCTGTTTTACTTGATTTTTAGTGATATTGACAGTACATTAAACAACTATCTCTTGTTTCAGTTTCACAGTCTATTTTCTGCTGTTAAGAACTGTCTAGCCATTCTGTATTATATTTATTAGTTTTCTCAGTTGAATTTTCCCTTGATGCAATATTAAGAAAGCCTCATAATTTAGTTTTCACTGCTTTTTTTGTTGGCCTAAAATGGATTCCAAATTTTAGCTTTCCTGTTAATTTTCTTTGTTATTTTTAGAAACAAATTAGATGTTTTCTAAATTTTAAATTTTTTCAGGTGGTAATGGAATGCTGTGTCCTGATGTGTTGGCTCGTATGGCAATGTTCAATAAAACGTTCAAAGAAGCTGAAGCCATATATATTGAACACAACAATCTTGACAAAGCAATTGAAATGTACCAGAAACTTCACAAATGGGATGAAGGTAAGACATGAGTATTTAGTAATCGTTAATTCTCATACTCTAAATTACTATGCAGGCAGGATAAAAAATTATACCTGTTGTTTCTTGTCTCACACTGGCCTAACAGTAGTCAATAATGATGGATTAATAATGTATTGGTTAGGTCTCTAGGCAGTTTCTTCAGGAAACAGAAGCAAATAAGGATGGGCAGGGTATAAAGGTACGTTCGAGCCTCGGAAGAGGTAAGTATTAATATATTTATGGAAAATCAAAGATGAAAGTCGAGCAGTTATGAAACAAGGAAGATGCTGGGTGGCATACTGTATTGTAAAAATAGTCGGTTACCAGGTGAATGTTCAGACAAAACGCTTCCTCTGAGGTTGTGAAGCAGCTATTGGAATGGACCACATTATGCTGACAATGCTGATTTATTTGGTCCTTGGTAACAATTTGCTGGATGAATGAATGGGTGGATAATTGATTAATGGCCATACAGACATGGGAGCCTGTGCAATGTAGGCAGAAGCTGGTGGATTGTGTCACTGATTTGGAACTTAACCCTATATGTGAAACTTAACCCTGTGTGTGATGGGGTAGCAATTGGAGTGATAATGCTGGAATAAGAGATATTTTGTATTTGTTTTGGGCAGCTCTTGCATCTGTGTTTTCCATGTGCATATGACATATGACAGAAGCTGAGAACAACAGCGGGACAGGATTAGATAAAGAAAGTATCTCTGCTGGATAAGTGGTAAAACACGATTGTTAGTGGCATAGGGGGGGGGGGGGGTAGATGTGAGGATATTCCACATTTTAGGGCACAATTAAAGAGAGTCAAAGTCTTGTCAGGTCTCAGTTGGTTTAGTTTTAAGTGCTACATTGTGAGTAAAGGAGAAACAGTTATGGGTGAGGATATAGTTAGTTACTCTGAAGTCAGCTGAATGATGAGAGAGGTAGTGTATGATGCTTACAAAAGTACAGATACTGGTAATGTTGATGTAAAAGGAGATGATACTTCTGTTATCATCATTATTTTAACTCATTTATTCTTCTCATGAGAATAATGTTCATTTCTATTAGTTTTTCTTTGTTCATTCTGTTACTCTTCCCTGTTTTTGGTACTTTGGAAGTCATATCACAGATCATATAATTGCTATTTCTTTGTGAGTTCCATCTCCCCTTTAGACAACCAACTGACAACCAACTTAGGGTCACTATCACACTTTGCAACATTACTTCAGCACCATTAGGTAGCTTGACATTGTGGAAGGCATTGAAATAGATATGATATAGAGGGGAATGATATATTAGAATTATGGAATAATGGTACAACTGCTTAACAGTAATTTTATTACGATCTGTAGTTAGCATGCAATCAGTAGTTAACACTCATGAACTTCATATGGCTAAGGTTGGCTTTAGTACTACTCTACTACATTTTACAGGTCTTCACTGGGTAACTGGGAAATTTTCATGAAAAATTTTGGTGGATTATTGTGCTCTCTGTCGGACAGAAGGGAGGGACTATCAGCCTGTGGTGATTTTGATGTAAATTTCTTGAACGTATCTGACAGGAAAAATGGTCCAGAGATGCTGTTACCTACTTATAATGTAATAGTAATCATAGATTTCACTTCCAGAGTTGCCCACAATAGTAGTATTCTTACAAAGAGCAGAATTTAAATAAAAACATGCCTATCATGTGATCAATGAACTGTCAGATCATAATGCACGGTAGTCATCTAATGTAACTTTGCTCTATGTACAGATCAGAAACACTAAGATAACAGTGAAAAGTAATTGTTTTTTATTTATTTATTGTCTTTTTTTGCATATAGTCACCAACTGGCGACTTTTGCAAATGTCATAGCATTTTTATACAATTTTTGTACAAAGAATAGGAATTTGCAATTCACATTTACAAGAAGCCACTCAAGGGTGACACACGTGGCAATATATGGTACAGTACTTCATAATGCAACATACAGTTGTTTCATATTATAGGTATCTGAATTTACAGCACGTTGTTACAAAAATAATATATATTACAATCACCTCAGAATAGTACATTGTATAGATGGAAGAGTTAAGTCTACATTTAATATCAGTGTTCATTCAGTGAGAACAAACATTTGAGAGTTAAGAATGATTTAAATTCCCTTTTGAATACTTTACCTCTGTGGCATCTTATAGCACTTGGCAGTTTGTTAAACCATATCTGGCCATTTATCCAAGGACTATGATCTGTTGTCTTTAGTTTAGTTCTGTTTCTGAAGAAGCAATCTTTTTGTCTTCTGTTATGGGCATGCACATCAGAGCACTTAGCTCCATTATTTTTATGGTCCACAAAGAATGTTATTAGTCTGTACAGATACAAGGAGTATACAGTTAGATATTTATGTTGTACAAAGGTTTCCCTACATGGATCTCTGTATCCTAGTCGATGCGTGGTCCTGATTGCTCTTTTCTGCAGTGTTAGGATTCTGTTCATGTTTCTCTTAGCAGCACATCCCCATACCTCTATTCCATAATTAATATATGCAAATATTGTCCCAAATAAGCAGTGTTTAATGTTTGTTCAGAGACTAATTTTGATAGTTTGCTAATTAAGTGCAGTGAACTTCTGATTTTATTGCATACAACATTGGTATGTACTACCCATCTAAGATTTTTGTCTAGATATATCCCCAAAAATTTACATTTGTCGCTGTCTACTTTTTTGATGCCACTTATATTATCAATTCAGGTTTGGTATGAATTACCTAGTTTAAATGGTAATAGCTGGGATTTACTAATATTGACTTTTAGACCTTGATCATAGAAGTAAGTAGTTATTTGACTTAAGCCATCAGTTGCAGCCAATGTCAAATCATTAGTTTGTTTGCAAAAGAACAAAAGTGAGGTATCATCTGCATAACTTACTAGTTGGGAGTGTGGAGGTGCCTCTAAATCATTAATGTAGACCAGGAAAAGGAAAGGGCCCAATACGGAGCCCTGAGGTACACCTTGTTTAACTGTTTCGTAGCTGGACTGGAAATGTTTGATCTGACCATTAATTTCATAACTCAGCTTTGTACACTGCTTACGATAGGTTAGATAAGTGATCAGTAGTTGTATGGATGTGGCATTTATATTGTAAGTTTCCAGTTTGCTTAGTAGTAGTTCATGGTTCACTGAGTCAAATGCTTTAGTAAGGTCTAGAGTAGGAAATCTACTCAGCATGCAGCAGCAGGAGTACACACATATAAAAAAAAGCTTTTAGGAATAGAAGCTTTCGGAGCCAGTGGCTCCCTCTTCCAGCAGAAGGTTTGAAGGGGAAGGAAGAGGGGTGAAGGAAATGGACTGGAGAGATTTAGGAAAAGGGAAAAGAGTTCGGAAAAGTCACCTCAAACCCCGGGTCAGGGGAGTCTCACCTGGGAATGAGAAGAAAAACCAGATTGTTAGGGACTGCACCGGACAAGATTTGAAAATCAGAGAGCTTAAAATGGGAGACAGGATAATATGCAAGACAGAGATTTCTGTAAAACGTCATGAATGAGTTAATAAGAGTCAAAAGCTTAGTGCATTTTATGTAATAGAGGTGGTAGGAGGACGGCAAAAGATAGGCAGGCCAGAAAATGAAAGATGTAGAAACTAAAATGGAGTGGAGAAAGGAGTAGTTACTGTGAAGAAATTCTGAGATGGAAGAAATTAATGTAAATTAAGGGTAGGTGGTTGGCAAGAACCAAGGAAATGTTGTAGCACTAGTTCCCATCTGTGGAGTTCTGAGAAACTGGTGTCTGGGGGAAGGAGCCTGATGGCGCATGTTGTGAAACAGGCACCAAGGTCACGACTGTCATGTTGTACAGCATGCTCTGCAACAGGAAATTGTGTGTTGCTGGTATACACACTCTGCGTATGCCCATTCATCCTAACATAATCTGATGGTAGTCATGCCAATGTAAAAGGCCGAACAATCTTTACATATCAGCAGGCATATGACACATGTAGCTTTACAGGTGGCTCTCCCTTTGATAGTATATGTTTTGCCTGTTACAGGGCTGGTATAGGTGTTCCCTGGTATAGGTGCTAGCTGGAGCTTGCGTAGGGCAAGTGCTGGAGAGGGGACAGACAAATCGGTTGGAGCCGTAGGGTAGGGAGATGGATGCGGAGGGAACGTAGGGTCTGACAAGGATATTGCAGAAACCGGGAGGGCGACAAAAAGCTATTCTAGGTGTGGTGGGCAAAATCTCGAACAAAATGGATCTCATTTCAGGGAATGATTTTAGGAAGTCATGGTCTTAAATCATGCCCTGGAATGAGATCCATTCTATTGAGATTTTGCCCACCACATCTGGAATAGCTTTTTTTGACCCTCTTGTGGGGCGGCGGGTGGAATAATTGTTAATGTTCCTATTATTTATTTAATGCTGTTGTTTGCCGTTCTCAACACTGGCTCTCTAACTACAATATTGGCAACCAGAAAGTGATTAGCAAAACGTGAAGCCTGTAATTAGAATTCCTAGTGCCCACTTCATCTGAGAAATACATTTATAGCTACAGCTTATAGCTCTGAGGAATTAGGAGATTGTCTGGGATTCACAATAAAAAACCATTCTTTCTAAAATGTTCACTATATTCTGAAAGTCACAGACCAAAAAGTATCCACACAATCCAACTACCAGAGCAGTTCACAGTCTAATTGGCTGATGCAACTATAACTGTTCAAATTAAATGTTTAAGTGAATGCTCGCCATAATTTGATGATAATGTGCATTAAACACCACTCTAATAATGGTAGAATGTCTGTCCTGCGGCGGCACGTGAAAATACGACATTCGCAAACTAAAGATAGATCATTAACATCATCCCAAAATTAACACTTCACTCGAAAACGATTTCATGATTACGCGTATCCCGAGTAACTTATTATGGCATCCGAGGCTGTTTATATCAACAATACCGACGCAACGCGACTCCCGGCACAGGTGGTGCGCTAATCAGCGTCTGGAGAGAACTGGGGCCTTTTTTTCTCTCGTGCAGCATTCTTACATATAAAGCCGCAGTGCGGACGGCTAAGGGAATGCCTGATCAAATCTGCTCTCCCGACTAGCCGCTGGGCTAGTAATGCACCACTTTAAATTATCGAATAAATCATTGCTTCCTTTGCGGATGGCCAATGAAGCTCTCAATTTAAATGTGCAATCAGCACACAGGTAAGTAATCATAATAAAAGTCTGACATGGCTAAGTCAAATATTTTGGGCGAGATAATTAATTTAATTACACTACACGCAGTAGACGAGCTCTGAACTTGCCCTTTGGAGATACGCTATCGCTAAAGTTTTATAGTTATTCAGTTGAAACTTCTCACGTCTTTATGATTGTAGCGGATCTCCGTTCTACTTAAATTTAAACATCCTAGCTTTATTTATTCGCCTACTTAATCCATCTTGCTTCCTTAATTTCTAAGACAAAAACTAGAAAATCATGAATTTCAACTAAAATTTTAATTTGTGAGATCCAGAATACTGTTTCTACTAAATTATTACGCAAAAGAAATCTAAATATAAATTTTAAAGTTTCCAGCTCTCTTCTGTTGCGCCAATGATTTTTACAGAAAAACATCCAAAGTTCGAAAATGGTTAAAGTTATTGAACTGATATCCAACACATATTGATTTTGTATTACTCCTGACATGCTAGAAACGTTTCAGGTTATTTACTTCATTTTAAAGTATTGCGCAATATTTATGACGTCAGAGCTAGTTACAACGGACTAGGCTGGCACACAATGGAAAGACTGATGTGAATTTTATAAGGCGTGCGATAGCCATGACGGACAATTTTAGTATTTGAGAGTAAGAGCTGAAATTTTGGTGGATAGGAAAGATGAAGAATGAGTGAGACCTGAAAAGGAAAGAAGATCTCACACAGCTGGGACTGCACAGCTGCCACACTGTTCATAGGTTACAGAACAACTTCCTCCCTACAGAATTCATTAGCTTAATGCTGGCTTGATAGTCATACCGGAAGATTTTAGTATTTGAGAGTAAGAGCCGAAATTTTGGTAGATAGGAAAGATGAAGAATGAGTGGGACCTGAAAAGGAAAGAAGACTCACACAGCTGGTACTGCACAGCTGCCACACTGTGTAGAGGTTACAGAACAACCTCCTCCCTACAGAAGAAAACTGGCTTCTTTCAAAGTCAACAACACTCTGATATTTTGACAAGAAATCTATGCCAATTAAAACCTCAATACTGAGATTATTTACAAATAAGCATGGATGATCAATTAAATTACCATTAATGTCAAAGGGCAGCAAAGCTTCTTGTTTTACCGTTTTTGACACCTTGCCAGTAGCACCAATTATTCTTAGTCCTGATACCCTCATTACAGTAAGCTTGTCTTTACTAGGTAATGCATCAAATAAGGACTGAGATATCGCACTCACCTCACTTCCACTGTCTAAGAGACAACGTACATTGATACCCAACATATTCACTATTATTATAGGGTGGCTTATTCTAGGTTGTACAGGTGGTTCCTCAAACTCATCCAATAGTTCCTTTTGGATTTGTCTCCAACTAAAGTGATCGACATCTGTCTTCATTACATTTAGGTCAAAGTGTGTAGGGGTTTCCTGAATTACATTTTCAGCTGCCTCTTCCAGTCGGTCTATTAATTTTAAATCAAAACACCGCATGACGTCATTACATTTAGTTTGCTGAACATGATCCAAATTACTGTAGTCTGAGCGATTCTGCGCCTCCAGACCGGGCATAACACTAGTTACAGCTAAACCACTTTCACTATTATCGTTGGGTTCCTTCTCAAGTGACAACTGGTCACAGCTACTGGGTTCATCGACCCCCAACAGGCTATCCTCTACATTCTCACTTACCTCCTGTCCTAAATCTATTAGTACAATATCAACATCCTGCACAGGCACTTTAGATAAGAACACATCATCCTCATCGTAAATATAAGCATGAATTTCTTCTGCTTCTTCACCTGACAATTCAGTATTTTGTAGCTCTTCCCTACCGTTTCACTGCTGTGCCTTCTCTTTCTCTTCCCACTTAGAAAGCGTCTCTAACACGGTATCTATCAAATACTGTGAGTGGTTTAATATTTCTGCAGTATCATTGGATGCCACCGACCCATCACCCGAATCCTCAGTTTGAGTATTCTGATCTGTCATACTAATTACTGTAATTACTGGCTTAGGAAAAGCAACCGCCTAGTGAGTGTCAGTATCTTCATAGATGGGAACTAGTTTTCCAGCCTCTGCATACTACTGTTACCTTTATTTGCATTATAGTTAACTGACACAGCATTGCTTTCAACACTGTTGTTTACTTGCACATTTTTGTTAGGAACAAAATTACTATCATTCGGATGCCATTGTTGGTTCTGGTAATTATTTCTCCAATTCCTACCTTTCTTAGTATGGCGAACATCTACTGTTCTGATGTTTACATTGCCATTCTGCTCGTTCTTAAAATTACTACTAGTGTTATTAGCATTTCTGTTATTACGTGCTTGCTCCTCATTGGCAGCCACACGCTCTACGCGTTCCAAATATTCAATGAAACGATCCAGATTGTCTCTAGGGGCAGATACAATTCTAGTTTGCCAATACCATGGCAGTTTGGCTTCAAGACCTAGTATTATCATTTCAGGTTTTAGCTTTTCGGCCAAATGTGACAAACGTGAGATCCTTGACCTGGCAAACTCATTAATATATTCCTTGCCTGCATTGAAGCGTTTTCCACTCCATAATTCTCTCAACACTTCATTTTGCTTATTGCTAGACCAATACTCATTAATGAAAGCTGTTTTAAATTCCGCTATTGTTTTACACTTCAACAAAACATCAACTGACCAACGCATGGCGTCACCCACTAAATGGCTTGTAATAAATGAGATTTTCTCTCGTTCAGACCAAGTTGGTGGAATCACATCTTCAAAATCGTTCCAGAAATCTAGCGGGTGGATATTTTTATCTGGATCGAACCGCAAGAACTGCTGACATCCGATAAATGCAGCGTTTGCAGCTACAACTTGTTGTATACTACCATTACCAGAAGTTACTGAAGCTACTTTTCTCTCAATGTTAGTACTAATATTTTCTACTCTCATTTCAGCATTATCTACTCTTTGCACAATATGAGTAGTATCAGTTTTGATTGCATCTACTTCTACTTGACATATGTTTACTTTTGTATTAACATCTTTAAACCTATCTGAGCACAGTTCAGATTCCGCCTTGATCTTTTCTGTTAACTTGTGCTCCAGCTTCGCATCTTCCATTTGGAAGTCTTTGCGAACCTCAGCAACTTCGGATTTTACTGTTTTATACATTTCAGAAAATTGTTGAGCAACCTTTTTCTTAATATCCTCATGATTGTAATCAATTTTATAATTCAAACTGTCCAGATCCTCTTTCAGCTTTTTGCAACCAGCCTTGAAGGTACTGTCCATTACCTCCAATCACTTATTAAAATTAGTTTGGCTGGCCACAATCTCATACTTTAATTCAGCATTACTGCTTTTGACCTCAGTTATTTCAGATTTTAATTCAGCTGTCATTTTAGCAATACTGGTAGCTATTGCTTGTAATATAACATTTAAATCAATAGCCCCAGTATCTTTGGGTTGCTCACTAGCTGGTTTTTTATCACACTCAGGTGACGAAAAACTAGCTCCAATACCAGAATCATCAAAACGAAATGAAACATCTGATTGGTCAGTCATATCTAACTTATCCTTTTTAAACTCTACCACCTCTGATGACTGTTTCGTTTTTAACTCATCAGATAAACTATCATCCAATAAATTAACAATTTCTGATTTCTGCTTTACTACAGGGGTCTCTGTTATTGAATCATTGCCCCTGTTCACACTACTGTCAGGAGACAATACTTCATATTTCACTTTAACATTACTATTTTCATGCATATTTACACTTGAACCATTGTCTGGATTTACAGTTCCCTCAACAGACATAGGTTCTGATTTAAGTTTAACCTCAGTTTCTTCTGGCGGTTCCATCGCTGACAGTCTTTGAGTGCAGGTTAGTAAAAATTTTAACAGCTTTTCACTTAACTGAGTTCCTTCTGCACAACGTGTGGCGTTGCCGGCGTGGCGTACCAGGATTACTGATGCGACGCGACGCGTTTGAACTGCAGACGGCACTTCGATGGCTGCTGTGTGTTTGCGTGGCCCGCAACTGCAGGCGCGGCTCCGGTTGCTCCGGCGGACGACTGCGGTGAGGCAAAACTGGCTTCTCGTGATGCCGGCAGCGCCACTAGACTCAGTGCCAGCTCCGTCAATCCAGATGCGTTGTTAATCCAATTGCGTCGTCCACATGCACATGTAACACTATCACTGTTCTATTACTCAGTTGCGTGTTGCATTTCACTCCCGAATCCGAATATTTAAAAATCACTTTCACTTTTACTCAATTTCTTTCCCGGCCGATTGGCACCATATGTGGGGCGGCGGGTGGAATAATTGTTAATGTTCCTATTATTTATTTAATGCTGTTGTTTCCCATTCTCAACACTGGCTCTCTAACTACAATATTGGCAACCAGAAAGTGATTAGCAAAACGTGAAGCCTGTAATTAGAATTCCTATTGCCCACTTCATCTGAGAAATACATTTATAGCTACAGCTTATAGCTCTGAGGAATTAGGAGATTGTCTGGGACTCATAATCAAAAATCATTCTCTCTAAAATGTTCACTATATTCTGAAAGTCACAGACCAAAAAGTATCCACACAATCCAACTACCAGAGCAGTTCACAGTCTAATTGGCTGATGCAACTATAACTGTTCAAATTAAATGTTTAAGTGAATGCTCGCCATAATTTGATGATAATGTTCATCAAACTTCACGCTAATAATGGTAGAATGTCTGTCCTGCGGCGACATTTGAAAATACGACATATGCAAACTAAAGATAGATCATTAACGTCATCCCGAAATTAACACTTCACTCGAAAATGATTTCATGATCACGCGTCTCCCGAGTAACTTATTACGGCATCCGAGGCTGTTTATATCAACGATACCAATGCGACGCGACTCCCGGCACAGGTGGTGCACTAATCAGCGTCTGGAGAGAACTGGGGCCTTTTTTTCTCTCGTGCAGCATTCTTACATATAAAGCCATGGTGCGGACGGCTAAGGGAACGCCTGATCAAATCTGCTCTCCCGACTAGCCGCTGGGCTAGTAATGCACCACTTTAAATTATCGAATAAATCATTGCTTCCTTTGCTGATGGCCAATGAAGCTCTCAATTTAAATGTGCAATCAGCACACAGGTAAGTAATCATAATAAAAGTCTGACATGGCTAAGTCAAATATTTTGGGCGAGATAATTAATTTAATTACACTACACGCAGTAGACGAGCTCTGAACTTGCCCTTTGGAGATACGCTATCGCTAAAGTTTTATAGTTATTCAGTTGAAACTTCTCACATCTTTATGATTGTAGAGGATCTCCCTTCTACTTAAATTTAAACATCCTATCTTTATTTATTCGCCTACTTAATCTATCTTGCTTCCTTAATTTCTAAGACAAAAACTAGAAAATCATGAATTTCAACTATTCCCAGACTACCTTCTCTACCCAGCGGTTCCTACCCCTGTAACCGACCCCGCTGCAAAACCTGCCCCATGCATCCCCCCACAACCACCTACTCCAGCCCCGCTACTGGTAAAACATACACAATTCAAGGCAGGGCTACCTGTGAAACCACACATGTCATTTATCAACTGACATGCCTGCACTGCACAGCCTTTTACATCGGCATGACAACAACCAAACTGGCTGAGCGCATGAACGGACACAGACGAACTGTCCGCCTAGGAGATGCCCAATACCCAGTAGCGGAGCATGCCCTCCAGCATAATTCTAGGGACCTAGGAACCTGCTACACCGTATGTGCCATTTGGCTTCTCCCACCCAACACCAGTCCCTCTGAACTGCGGAGATGGGAACTTGCACTCCAACACATCCTTTCATCCCGCCATCCCCCTGGACTGAACCTACGTTAAACCACCTCACTCCCATTCACTCTTCAGTCTTCTCCTCTTTCCCTTTCCTCTTTAGCCATTCACGCATCTTTTCATCCTACATAGTTGTGTTTATCTTTATACTATATACCTCTTACTTCTGTATGCATCCTCTTTGGTTTGAAGCTGGCACAGTACTTACAGTAGAATATCTTTGGCTTCCCTCTGACAACCATGCCTCCATCCTTGCTACCCTCCCTGTTTACCTTTCCCTGTTGCTTCATAACCTGGGTTGTGAGTAACTGAATCCACTTTCCCTTCTTCCCTTTTTTCCCCTCTCTCCTCCCTGATGAAGGAACAAAGTTCCGAAAGCTAGGAATGTAAATTTTCAGTTCTGTTTTATGTGTATCTATCGGCTGTACTGAGCTGAGGTAAGTACTGGCCAGCCCCTCTATCTCTTTGTTAGTATTTGTTTCATATCTTATATGAGATTTTCCATTAATCATTTAAAATTTTAATTTGTGAGATCCAGAATACTGTTTCTACTAAATTATTATGCAAAAGGAATCTAAATATAAATTTTTAAGTTTCTAGCTCTTTTCTGTTGCGCCAATGATTTTTACAGAAAAACATCCAAATTTCGAAAATGGTTAAAGTTATTGAACTGATATCCAACACATATTGATTTTGTATTACTCCTGACATGCTAGAAACGTTTCAGGTTATTTACTTCATTTTAAAGTATTGCGCAATATTTATGATGTCAGAGCTAGTTACAACGGACTAGGCTGGCACACAATGGAAAGACTGATGTGAATTTTATAAGACGTGAGTATGCTGCTTCCCTACACTCTGAATCTCTGCAATATCTTTGTCAGACCCTACACTCCCTCTGCACCCATCTCCCTACTCTATGACTTCTACTCCTGTGACGGCTCTCACTGCAAGACTTGCTCTATGCACCCTCCTACCAACACTTTTATCAGCCCCGTAACAGGCAAAACATATACTATCAAAGGGAGAGCCACCTGTAAAGCTACACGTGTCATATGCCTGCTGATATGTAAACATTGTTCGGCCTTTTACATTGGCATGACTACCATCAGATTATAAGTTAGGATGAAAGGGCATAGGCAGTGTGTGTATACCAGCAACACACAATTTCCTGTTGCTGTACGACATGACAGTAATGACCTTGGTGCCTGTTTCACAACATACTTCATCTGGATTCTTCCCCCCAAATATCAGTTTCTTAGTATCCCACAGTTGGAAACTAGTGCTACAACATTCCTTGGTTATCACCCACCTGGCATTCATCATTAATTTCTTCCATCTCAGCATTTCTTCACAGTAACCACTCCTTTCTTCACTCCATGTTAGATTCTACATCTTTCATTTTCTGCCCCATCTGATGTTTCGCCGTCCCCGTCCCACCCCTTATTACATACAATGTGCATAGCTTTTCACTCATATTAACTCATTCAAGATGTTTTAGCAGTAATCTCTGTCTTCCACATTACCTTGTCTTCCATCTTAAGTCTCAGGTTTTCAAATCTCATCTGGCGGAGTTCCCAACCATCAGTCTTTGCTTCTCATTCCATCTGGTAAGTCTCACTTAACCATGGGTTTTGGGTGACTTTCCCGAACTCTGTCCCTTTTCCTGAATCTCCCAGGCCTTTTCCTTCACCCCTGTTCCTTACCCTTCAACCCTTCTACCAGAAGGAGCCACTGGCTCTGAAAGCTTGCATACCTAAGATCTTTTCCATATGTGCGTTCTCCTGCCGTTGCTTGCTGAGTAGATTTTTTATCTATCCAATTACTTTATACTGTCAATAATCAATTATTTTCAGTGTTACAAAGTAACAGTAAGACCGATTAATGACAAAACTACTGAAGATTTTAAAGAAAGCTTAAAAAAATGTCGACTGAAGCGAATTTTTAAGTGAGCCTGGTGCTAGCTTGAAACTGAATATATTCTGTAATGAGTTTGTGTCCGTGCAAATAGACTTTTTGTGTTTGCCGCCCGATCATATTGTGTAAATCGCACAATATTTCATCGATGCAACTGCTCAAGATTTTCAGGTGGTGATAGTTGCTACAACGTGTGTCTGACGATAATCCCGCTGTGGTGTCGAAATTTACGAGGTCCAGAGCAGGAAGTATGCATGCATGGGAAGATGCTTGCAGTCGGAGGAAAGCAGGTCCCCTAGCCGCAGAAAGGCCTTCTGCACATGTGCTGTGGGCAATGACTGTGCTGCCGGATGTTCCTGTGGCTAAAAGCTGAATTAAATCTCAGCAGCGTGTTGCGTTACATCATGAATCAGAAGTTCTCGTTTTCCCAGTTTTGATTTAATGGCAGCCAGTGCTGGATTCCAGGATACTCTAATTGAATACCTGCATCCCTGTGGACAAGATTGTCCACTGTATGGATATGTATGGCCTCCTTAACAACATTGTCCCAGGAAGATTATGCTGGGGATATAATTCCAGTCTTTTCGTAAAACATATGATGCCCGTGTTGAAGCAATGCTCTGCTACCACTGATTTATCAGGTTGCCCCAGGCCTGTGTGACGATGATGTTTGACACAACGTTCTTGCACAGTTCTGCATGTCCGCCCAATATAAGATTTTGCACATTGGCATGGTATCTTGTACATGCTGTATTTCCTAAGATCAAGGTCATCTTTGACCAAACACAATTCCTCAGTTTTGCTGGTGGCTGAAAAACACACATGATGTCATGTCTTTTGAGGGTTCTTTCTATTCATGAAGGTATGCTGCCAAAATAGGACAAGAAGACCATTGCAGCGGGTGCCTCTGCATCTTTATTTACATCCCAGCTTTGAATTTGCTTAGAACAGAATGCTTGGCGAATCTGTCTGTCGGAATAGACATTCTGTCGGAATACCATTCTTAGGTGTTGTAGCTCAGCAGGTAGACTGTCGGCATCTGAGACCACACGCGCTCTGTGCACCAAGGGGCACAAGACACTAAGTCATTGCGCAGAGTGATGACAACTTGCGGCGTGCAAATAAAACTCCGTATGAGCTGATTGGCAATAGACACTATGTCCTAGTGTACCATCAGCTTTTCTTCTAAGTATGACATCCAGGAAACGCAAAGTGCCATCATTTACCACTTCCATTGTGAACTGTAAATTGGGATGGAGTGAGTTCAGGTGCTGGAGAAACACAGGTAATGTCTCTACTCTTTGGGGCCAGACCACAAACGTATCGTCTACATACCGCCAGAAGCAGGATGGTTTGAGACTTGCCAACTGCAGTGCTTTTTCCTCAAAGTGTTCCATAAAATAGTTGGCTACCTTGGGAGACAGAGGACTTTCCATGGCGACACCGTTCACTTGTTCAAAATACTGGTCATTGAATAAGGAATAAGTTGAGGTAAGTACATGTTTAAGCAATGCCACAATGTCTTTCTCAAACTGGCTGCTGATAAGGTGTACAATATCAAAGCTAACCAAAAGATCCAACGGTTGTAGCTTAAGTGTCTTCAGACATCCTATGAAGTCCCCTGAATCCCAGATATGATGATCACACTTGCCTATAGGAGATCACAACAGTGTAATAAAATTTTTGGCCAGAAAATGGTAGGAGTTCCAATGTTGCTCACCAATGGGCAAAGAAGAGACCCATCCTTACGTATCTTGGATGGGCCGAAAGTATTGGGGTAACTGCAGCCTGTTGGTGTAGGCTCTTAATCACGTTAGAAGAAATATAACTCTTCTTGAGAAGATCTAATGTTTTTTCTGATCTTGCCAGTCAGATCCTCTCTTAGCTTGTGACAGGCAGGATCATCAAGCAGCGCCTCCATCTTGCTGTTGTATTCAACTTGTGAAAGAAGGATGGTGGTGTTCCCATTGTCGGCAGGTAAAATGACGAAATCTTTGTCCATTCTCAAGTCTTGCAGAGCCTTCCTTGCTGCTGAGCTGATGTTAAACTTTCTTGGTGGGCCCTTGTTAAAATTTAGCAGGTGTCGCTCCTAATCTCTACTGCAATGTCACTGGGAAGTTTCAAAATTGCCTGTTCTATGCCAGCTATGACATCTCAGATTGGAGGTGTCTGTTGTGTGGGTGCATAGTTCAAACCTTTCTTGAGCACTGCAACAGCTGCCTCATCCAGGATTCTCTCTGTGAGATTAAACACAATGTGTCGACGTGGTGTATTCCCTTCCTGTGACTGGGCCTCGAGATGAGTATACTTTGACATCTGGCAAACCTTGGCTTGTTGTTTTGACCACTCAGCTAGCGCTCAGGTGGCACTACCTGTCTAATCCCAGAATACAGCTGAGAGTTTTGAAAAGAATTTCAGCTGCAGTGACAGTAATTTCGTGGAGACCATGTGCAGTTCCTGTCTTATATAACATACTCTCTCTCTCTCACTAGAGCTGCACTCACCTGCTGTTTAATTCTAACAGTGGCTGCAGAGCCGATATTATGTTTAAATTTAGCAAACATTGGGACAGTTTGTTTGTCATGGCATCTCAATAAAAACGCCATAGTGCACAACAGTCTACCTCTCTTATTACACAACTTGTCAAACTCATGTATGTCATTGGCCATCTCCTCCCCATAGAGTTACCAGATGTGACTTTTCAGGCTTTCCTGACAGATCTGTTGCAAATACACTTCTCAGGTTTGCCGTTGGATCATATTGTGTAAATCGCACAATATTTTATTGATGCAATTTCTCGACATATTCAGGTGGTGGTAGTTGCTGCTGTCACTGCTGCAACGCACAACTGATGATAATCACACGGCAGCATCGAAATTTATCAGACCGGGAGCAATGCGATGCTTCTAATGCCCCCTACTAGGAGCCGCAGAAAGGCCTCCCGTGCATGCACTGTAGGCAACGACTGTGCTGCCAGACGCACCTGCAGTTAAAAGCTGAATTAAATAGTGGTGTAGTGGCTGGTTGGAGTCTCATCTCAATTTGTTTGGTAGTATATCGGTTGGAGTGCCATCTCAATTCGTTTGGTAGTATATCCAGAATCAGAGCAAGATGAAGCTAAGAAGGTGGCGTACCTGCCCTGTGCTGGTTCTATTTCTGTCAGAATCAGTAGGATCCTCTGTAAACACAACATCAAGTGTGTTTTCTGTCCCTCTGGCAAGATCAGGGGACTGGTAGGAAATGTTAAAGATGACCTGGGGTTACGGAAACCAGGCATTTACAATATACCTTGTCAGTGTAGCATGTCCTATATTGGCCAGACGACAAGAAGCAGTGGATATCAGGTACAATGAACATCAAAGGCACACCTGATTAAGACAGGTGATGAAATCTGCCATTGCTGAACACTGTTCAGAACTAGATCATGCCATGAATTATGATGAAAGCAAAATTCTAGCACAGGCACCCAGATTTTGGGACAGTGTTATAAGGGAATCAATAGAGACAAAAGTAACTGACAATCTCATGAACTGCGACATGGGGTACCAGATAAGCAGAGCCTGGGATCCTGCTCTGGGATTATTAAAGGAGCAACAGGGACAGATGCAGCTGTCACTCGGGCGTGTATCCACTTGCTAGCGAAAAGTAGAAACAAATCAAATGCCAGCATTTTGGGATAGTGTTATAAGGGAATTGATAGAGATAAAAGTAACTGACAGTCTCATGAACCGCGACATGGGGTACCAGCTAAACAGAGCCTGGGATCCTGCTCTGGAATTGTTGAAGGAGCAACAGGGATAGCTGCAGCACTCCATGAATAGAAGAGCTGAAGGCATGGATATAGAAAACGATCCCCAGACAGAGTGCAAGGCTCTACAAAGATGGAACATCTGAGAGTGAGTCCAGCGGGTGCGGACCGCAGAGGGAACATCGAGAACTGCAGTGGACTGAAAAGTGGAATGGCAATGCTCCAGAAGATCGCAATGAGTGGGGAAGGACCACAGAATGAATGCCTGGCAACCCAGACAGAACTCCAAATGCACTAGGCCGAAGATGGAACACTCAGGAGCAGGTCTGGTGGGCACGGACCACAGAGGGAACGTCCAGAACCACAGCAGATAGAAAACGGAATGGTAGTGCTCCAGCAGGCCGCAGCGAGTGGGCGGAGGCTGCAGAGGGAATGCCTGCAACCGTCAGTGGAGTGGGAAGTCCACACACATAATTACTGGGCCAGGTCCTCTCAAGGAGCAGTCTCTGGTCACACCTGACGAAGGTTACGAGCTATGTTACTGAAATATTGTGCAAGAACGATGCTGATATCCGGCAGAACACCCGACAATCCAAGTTGTCATCTCCATAATGCTTTCACACTTACTAAATGAATGTGATGAAACTTGTTGCTCTTTCTTTGATATTCTCTATCTCTTCTGTTAATCATAGCTGGTAAGGATTCCAGATGAGCACCACTGAAGAATTGTTCGAATGAGTGTTTGTAAGTCACTTCTTTTGTGAATGAGTTACAGTTCCTTAGGATTCTTCTGATGAATCTCAGTCTAACATCTACTTCTCCTACAATTAATTTTATGAAGCAATTCCAGTTTTGCGTAACTTCTATCATATTACTGTTTCCAGTGATTGATCGTCAACAGTGTTATTGAACAGTGCATTTTGTTGCACTTGCTGCTATTTGCAACTTTCCCATATACAACAGCAACATCCGAAGCAAACCTTGCAAAACTTCTAGTATTATCCATAAGACATTTATATGTATTTTGATAATATGGCCCAATAACACTCCTTTGGGGTATTCCTGAAGTTGCTTTTATGTGTGAGAGTTTCGCTCTGTCAAGAACAATGTGTCAATTTCTTTCTGCTAGGAAGTTCTGAATATACTCAAAAACCTGGTCCAGTATGCATTAAGCTCATCTTTTTGTACCTAAGTGACAATGTGGATCTGTACTGAAGGTGTTTTGAAAGTCAAATAACACAAAATCATCCAGGGCACCATTATTTACTGTCCTCTGAATGTCAAGGACAGACAGGATGAACTCAGTTGTTCTCACAATTTATTACAAGCTGAAGAAATTCACTTTATACACATTTTTGTTTCTATTTGGTGGATTAAAGTAATAAAGAAATAACAGATATTTCATTCAGGGAATGCACTTGTACAAATACCTGGATGTAAGACTGTTGCTTTATGAAATAGAATGCTCTCATAGGCATATTGCATATAAAGCAGATGACGGGCCTCAGTCCATTGGTAGAATAATGGGAAAATGTAATAACAATACAAGGAATAGGATTTGTCACCTACTGTAAAGATGACCCGTTGCTTTGCAGGCAGGCAAATTAATTCCTACCCCAAATTTTTCTTTTGTTTCCTTTACTGCTTGCTCAAAATACAGATTGAATAACATTGGGGATAGGCTGCAACTGTGTCTCACTCCCTTCCCAACCACTGCTTCCCTTTCATGCCCCTCGACTCTTATAACCGCCATCTGGTTTCTGTACAAATTGTAAATAGCCTATCGTTCCCTGTATTTGACCCCTGCCACCTTCAGATTTTGAAATAGAGTATTCCATTCAATATTATCAAAAGCTTTTTCTAAGTCTACAAATGCTATAAATGTAGGTTTGCCTTCCTTAATCTGTTTTCTAAGATAAGTCACAGGGTCAGTATTGCCTCACGTGTTCCAACATTTCTACGGAATCCAAACTGATCTTCCCCAATGTCGGCCTCTACCATTTTTTCCATTCATCTGTAAAGAATTAATGTTAGATGTGGCAGCTGTGACTTATTAAACTGATAGTTCGGTAATTTTCACACCTGTCAGCACCTGCTTTCTTTGAGACTGGAATTATTATATTCTTCTTGAAGTCTGAGGGTATTTCACCTGTCTCATACATCTTGGTCACCAAATGGTAGAGTTTTGTCAGGGCTGGCTCTCCCAAAGCTATCAGTATTCTAATGGAATGTTGTCTACTCCCGGGGCCTTGTTCCGACTTAGATCTTTCAGTGCTCTGTCAAACTCGTCACGCAGTATCGTACCTCCCATTTCATCTTCATCTGCATCCTCTTCCATTTCCATAATATTGCCCTCCAGCACATCGCCCTTGTATAGACCCTCTATATACTCCTTCCACCTTTCTGCTTTTCCTTCTTTGCTTAGAACTGGGTTTCCATCTGAACTCTTGATATTCATACAAGTGGTTCTCTTTTCTCCAAAGGTCTGTTTAATTTTTCTGTAGGCAGTATCTATCTTACTCCTAGTGATATAGGCCTCTATATCCTTACATTTGTCCTTTAGCCATTCCTGCTTAGCTGTTTCGCACTTCCTGTCTGTCTCAGTTTGAGATGTCTGTATTCCTTTTTGCATGGTTCATATACTGTGTTTTTATATTTTGTAGATATTATGTATTGCAAGAATATGTCCCATCTGCACAGCTCAGAAATGCTGGTGGTCAAGGTAAGGTTCCAGCTGGCCCAGTTAGTGAAGCAGCCATTGAAATCGAGCATGTTATGTTCCGCAGCATGTTGTGCCACAGGATGGTGCAGTCTGCTTTTGACCCCTGGCGGCCATCTTTCGTCCCTGCATGCTCTGCCAGACAGTGCTCGTCTCTCCCCCCACCCATACCATGCCATCCCTTCCCTCTCTCCAGCCCACTCTAGATTGCTGTTCACATGTCTGTCACATTCCAGTCATAGCTGCGGGTTGTGGCATCTGAGTGTGCATGAGGTGTGTTTTATTGTGTGTTTGTTTTCTTTGCTGAGGAAGGCTTTGACTGATAGCTGCATGTATAACGGTCTTTTCATTGTGCCTGTCTGCAACTCAGTGAGTCATCTTTACAGTGAGTAGCAATCTATCCTATTACTCATACTGTTGTTATTCCAACCTGGAGTTTCCGTTGTTTGAGAAAATGTAATAAGTTTACAAAGGAAGAATACCTGCAGAACACCATGTTATCCGGCCTTGAATACTGCTTTTGTATGTAAGACCCAGACCAAATAGGACTATAAGGGAATATTGAGCATATGCAAATAGGGTGAAAATGAATGTTGATTACAGATTTGTTTGACACATGGGAGAGTGAGCCTAAGATACTTGAAGACAGATGCCGAATATCTTGTGAAAGCCTGCTTACATAGTTTATCAAGAACCAGTTTTAAGTTAAGAAGCTGGTAATATACAGCTGCCTCTTACATATCATTCACGTAGTGATAGCAAAGAAAAGATTGCACAAATTACTGTGTGCACAGAGGAATTTAAGCAGTTATTATTCTCATGCCCCGTGTGTGAACGGAGCTGGAAGAAACCATAATACGGAGTGCATGGAAAGTACCTCTGCAATGCACTGCACAGTGGTTTGCAGAGTGTTTAAGTAGATATAGATTATTAAAAGTTAGTTAATTAGAAGACTTTTCATAATTGTTGTACTAGTTTGCAACCTGTAGATTTTACTTTTGAGATTTGTTTTAGTCATTAAGTATTTTTATGTGTTTCTGTTAGCTGTATTGTATGATAGTGTGTGCTGTACTGATTTTTTTACAGCTCTTGAACTAGCAGAAATGAAGAGTCATCCTAAGTCTGAAGAATTACGTAACAAGTATATGAAATGGTTATTGGAATCAAAACAGGAAGACAAAGCAGGAGAAATTAAAGAAAGAGAAGGAGACTATGAAACTGCACTTAACTTGTATTTGAAATCTAATATGCCAGCCAAAGCCTCCAGGTATTGAAATAAAATTTTAATTATCTTCATATTTACACTTCAGTACGCTATCTTATATTGTATTTATGACACACTCCTCATTGTGGGGATGTTTTTGCAGTGTTTGAAACAGTAAAGCAGAAATAGTGACATGGTGAAGATTTGTATTGGCTTCTGAGGTGCATTGAAAAAGCTCAGTTAGTAGGAGTACTGTTAAAGGAAGTTACAGAACCATATTGAATTTCCAACTCCATTATTGATTCACCTTCCATGTTCCATAGTTCTCATAATGAATGAAAACTTTCATGGATTCATAATGGTTCCATTAATACATTAACAAAGAGAACCAGTTATTAGAAACTACATTAAGAATGAACCATAATTGAACTGCTATAAGGTATTTTTTTCTTATTCAAGCTGAGTTGACTGCAACAGTAAATTTAGCAGAAATACCAGTTTGAAAAATACTGTCGCTTTCTCATTGTAGTGGAGCAGTACGATATCACATGGAAACAAGAGTAGGTGGTGCAACTTTACTTGACAACGCCATGCCATAATCCAGCATCTAAGCCAGCCAAGGGCTGATATGAGTCAGTTGTGTGGTATAATCAGTTTGGCTTAGATACTGTTAACATGGATCTTTTTTCCCCATAACAGAACCTCGTAAGGTGTAGACTCGACTTTGTTTTGGAATACGAACTAAAATTAGCTTGCACTCTTTCTGAGGCATGAAACTACCCATGCAGCCCAGAGTTGGCTTATTATGGAAGAGGATGTGGGGGCTGACAGCTTTCTGGCACTAGCCACACTATACGCCATCTACCCATGCCCTGCTTGACTTTGTAATCAGTCACACCAACAGCTGGGCACCAGCACTGCCAATAATGATTGGCAGTGCTGGTGCCCAGTTGTAAAATTGCTTCATTAGCCAAGCATGCAACGGCTGCCCCCATTGGTGCACAACATTGCCACAGGTGTGGCAGAAAGGGACACTTGCAGGAGGTATGTTATATCAGTTCAATGCAGCTACACCCAACCTATGAAAGTGTACCAAGTGAGTGATATATCTGCAGAAGTGCTGAATCCTCATGATGCAACCCAACAAATGAACTTAGATGATTTCATAAGCAAACACCCTGCAAGTTTACTTTTGGATACTGGTTCTTGTGTGTTGTTAAACTAGTCTCCTTACTTTTGTTCATGGTTGCTGCAGTTGCAGGCAGCCAAGACAAATCTTTAGGCCTATAGCCCCATCATGTGTCCTTGCTATTAATGTTTACAGTTTTACTCACAACCAAGTCACTCATCCAGTAATTTCTCTGGTGGTAGCTGACCCAACATGGGCAGTGTTTCTGGAATAGTCTCTTCACATGCTTTTTGAATTTACAATCCATGAAACAGCAAAATGACTAAAATACAACCTGTACATGTGTTCTTTAAGCTGCTGTGTGTGACAGATTTACTGTGCAATCTCTTAGCCAGTGGACTTGAACAAAAGTCAACTTTTCAGTTGCCATCCACAAGGACACTGCACCTAATGCCTGTATGGTTTTCTAGCAACTTACAGGGTCTCCTGATTGAAGGCTGCATCAGAGCTCCTTAACAGCGTTTCTCACTGCACCCCCTCAGTTGTGTTGTGTTGTGCCCTCCACCAGTGCGTGTCATCACTGAGGCCTTTTCCTTCCGGGTGGCCAGCCTCAGTTGGGCCTTGTGAATTCAGATGCCACTCAACCTGGTCCTGCAGGTCTATCATGCAGGTCTGTGATGTTTTCCATGGGCTCCACCCGCATAGTTTGGTCGTGCCACAAAAATCAATTTAATCTCCGTCATTCTGGTTAGCAGTCATCTGGTTCTCCGCTCCCGTAAACCCTCTGGTTGCAGGGTGACTCGTACAACTTCCAACAAAACTTGTTGTGCCCAGGCCTTCTGTAACAGCACCCACAGACAGCAATGTGATGCCACTCACAGTGGTGGATCCTCCAGACCGCGCAACGCCTATGTTTTTCTCTGTTGATGGTCAGGAAAGGGTCAGTCATTATGGAAATTGCATAGCTGGCATAACATTACTGACAACTGCAGTGATGCCACTAGTCAGACGATAGTTGTCATCAGGAACACCCTCTGACAAGACCACATCAGAATCTTGCATATAAAGCAGCCAAATGCTGGTCTGATTCACTTCTGATAAGATTTAAGATCTGTGGATCATGTGACCAGTTTGGCTTAGGTACTACTATTTTGACCTCTATTTGTCATAAGTGGAATTTTAATACAGAATAGACTGGACTTTGCTGTATAATATGGGCTTAAGTTGGTTTGCATTGTTTCCAAGGAGCATGCTGTATATATCTCTTGTAAATTTACTGGGTTGAGTCGTTGGCTATATTAAGGAGTGGCTGCTTGTCTTGCGTTGATAGCTGTTAACAGGAATTGTCAATTCTATAGCCTAGAGAAACAGTCTCAAGAAGAAATGTCTGATGTGGAATGTTCATAATTTTCTGTTTTATTGGTTCCCAATTTTTTTCTCTGTCCCATGGGTGCTTATTGATGACATTTCCACCAAAATACAAAATCTATGTGATGCAATAGACAAAAATATTATGTGTAAAAAACAAAGATGATGTGACTTACCAAACGAAAGCGCTGGCAGGTCGATAGACACACAAACATACACACAAAATTCAAGCTTTCGCAACCAACGGTTGCTTCATCAGGAAAGAGGGAAGGAGAGGGAAAGACGAAAGGATGTGGGTTTTAAGGGAGAGGGAGAGGGTAAGGAGTCATTCCAATCCTGGGAGCGGAAAGACTTACCTTAGGGGGAAAAAAGGACGGGTATACACTCGCGCACACACACACACACACACACACACACACACACACACACACACACATATCCATCCACACATATAGGTATATGTGTGGATGGATATGTGTGTGTGTGCGCGAGTGTACACCCGTCCTTTTTTCCCCCTAAGGTAAGTCTTTCCGCTCCTGGGATTGGAATGACTCATTACCCTCTCCCTTAAAACCCACATCCTTTCGCCTTTCCCTCTCCTTCCCTCTTTCCCGACGAAGCAACCATTGGTTGCGAACGCTTGAATTTTGTGTGTGTGTTTGTGTTTGTTTGTGTGTCTATCGACCTGCCAGCACTTTCGTTTGCTAAGAAGATGCCTATGTGAATTACAATTGAACTGAAATTGGTTTTCATTATGACAGTAAACATTAAGGATGAAATGTTCTTAAAATCGAGTGTACGAATTTGAAGATCTTTGAAGAGGCCTCATATTTGATTATTTGCTTTACACAATACTTGTACTACTTTCTTTTGCTTCACTTTAGATGCACTGCTCTGGAAGAAATTTTTGTAAGACAAAAAGCAGTGAAAAAAAGGGTGATAAACCGGCTCTGTTGTCTACAGCAGAATACAATGAGATATATTTCTAATGGCAAAATTCACTCAGTTACTTAATTTTCAGAAACTTGTGGTGTGAGCATAATATAAACTGTGGTGGCCCACATGCAGTCACATTTGATAATGAGACTTGGTGGTGTATCAGCTAGAAATGGCATTTTGATGTTACCCTTGTTGAGCCTCCTGATAAAGAATGGAAACTTCAGAAGGCTGTTAGGGCTGACCACTAAACTAGGCTGTGGCAGTCACACTTCAGGAGTTTAGTCAGTGACCATGGACAATGAGCTTTTCCAATGTAAGAATACTGCTTCTCTTTGCAAAAAAAAATCATTCAGTGTGCTGTAGATGTCACCAAGAATTAGAACACTCAGGAATGAGGACTGGATTAAGATACAGATAAACAACAAGCCAACAAATCATAAAAAAGTTCATCTGTACACACGGCATTAACAATATACTTCCACTATACTACTTAATAATATTTGACCTGACACCAGGTAACATGACCTAGTAATTTTACGGAAAGCACATACTTAAGGAAAAATCTGCTTATCTCACTCATATTAAATAATTGCTTTTTATCTTCAGTTAGTTGTTTCCTACATCTTGATTTTATGGTGATATTATTCAAAGAAAATAGTTACCTAAATCTGTAACAACAGGAGTCTGTTTGCAATAGACTATTATTTCTCATGGAGCTTTACTGTGGTTTCTGTTACTTGGCATATAGCTGAATAGTGTGTTTTACTCTATGAAAGTTAAGTGATTGATCGATGAGAGTGGTTGCATGGTAGACAGAAATACATAATCCCTCTTACGCAGGGATGTGAGGTATAGCTGGAAAGACTGTTGTGTCCTGTCATGGAGACCAAAGTGGTGCCATCCTCAGTGGCAGTAATGGGTCCATATTGATGGCAAAAGCTATTTCCATTGCCGTAGTTGTTGGAGGTAACAGAATAGACTGTTATCTTCTAGAAGAAATATCTGATGTGGGATCTTTATAATTTTCTGTTAAGTTTATATAGGTTCCCAAATTTTTACTTTATATCTGATGGGTGCTTATTGATGACTTGTCCACCCGCAGTGTGTTTTATCAAGGAGGAGTTTGAAACATTGAACTCTAGATGCCATGGAGACAGGTTCTGTCATCTCCAAATGAGGGGACCAGAATAATGTTGGTTGTGGACAACTAGCAGCCAGTGGTGAGTCTGACAAGAAATCCTGTGAATGTTTTCAGAATGGGATAATTGCTCTGTCACATAATAAATCAATCATTTGGTGCAGGCTGCTTTCTGGACAGGCTGAAGTATGCAGAAGTTCGATCTATCCATAAAAATGGCAGACAAGAGTGATATCTTAATGTTGTTGTTGTTACCACTCCCTGTAAGCTTGGAATCTGCATAAGGATTCTAGAGCTGAAATGTTGAACCAGATTGTGAAAAGTTACATATAAAATGCCCTAGTAGTACAACTCATGTCCAAGGATTGTGACCTTTGCTGTTGTCATGTAGTTATGACTGTCCTCAAGATTGTGACATAACTTTTATAGTTGGTCAGCTCTATGGTTGAAGAGTCTGTATCTTTGGTATGAAGAGATAGAAGATCCCCCATTGTCTGTGTTATTTTATGAAGGTAATACACCATACCTACAAGAGGGATGTCATTAACGGCAGAACAGATTTTTTTCAGAAGTACAATATTATGATCCATACACTTAAATCGTGCAAGATCGTAGCATGTTGTAACAACTTAGCTTTTGTTATATAACTCTGCTGTGACTTGATTTATGAGATCATACAGGGAAAATACTTCATGAAAGTCAGTCTGTGAATCAGTTGACTCTGCTTTGAAAAAAATAGTCAGTAATCCATTGTAGTCTTCATTCTCTAAAATATTTGAACAATTTGGACAGAGTGAAACACATCTGCAGTTAAAAGTGATTTGCTTATTCCAATTTTTATAGATGAGTCACTATTGCGTATTTAGGTTTGTCAGGAAATATGTCTCAACAAACTGACTATTCACAGGCAGACTGCAATGTTAGTCCTATCTAGTCACTTTAATACTCTGCCAGACACACCGTCATAGGCAGATCACATACTACTTTTAAGCAGCATGATTAATTCAGTCATTCATTTTGCTCTGTGTATCCTACAATGAAGGAGAATCTTCAGGAATGTGGACTGAGCTAAGTTATACATTAATTAATGTAGAGTAACTGTTAGAACCTACATTGATAATTAACCAGCTTTAATCTACTATAGCTAGTATTTAAACCAAGTTTGAAATAGTGAAATCAACACAAATACTGGTACTTTAAATACAAGCTGCTGCATCATTAGTTATGACAGTTAGTTGCAGTTTGCCTCCTACTTGTAGTTTAATATCTGCATGACAAAACTGATATTTAACCTACAGTTACATTTTTGTCATCTCCTTAAGGTGCCATATTATTTAAATAATGCTGTCACTGTTATAAACAGTACCTGTTGCATTACATGTTATGCATTTATATTTGATGTTCCAAAAGCATGTTTAAAATTCATTCATTCAAATTTGTTACTGCTGTGAAGAAGTAATCATTTAAGTTGGTAGTCTTTGGTTTCAATGTGTTATCATTTCTTCTACAGCTGTTATTCTTGTTTATTAGTGCTCCAAATTGTTTTCACTGTATTCTTGGAGTATTTGTGTATAGCACATGTGTTATGCTGTTTTGAAAACAGATTGATGGATTTTGCAATATGTTGGTGGTGATGTTTTATCTCTTGACTACAGCTTTTCTTCTGCTTTAGAAAGTTTTTTCTCAGTCTTACACAAGATACTTTAATATCACATGTTATCTATCATTTACATCTACCTTTCTTTTAATATTACTTTTGTTTGTTTTTAATGGAAAACAGTAGTTAAAGTGCCAAAAGAATAGTTTTTTGTGAAAACTATATGTTTTGTATGTTTTTTGGCCATAACATGATTTCTGCCCTGCTTGAATTCATGCTTTTAAAAGTTCACCTACATAATATTCTCCTTGCACCATCCAGACTAGCATGTTTTTGGTCAGTAGCATCTTTGTGAGACTGTGCATGTCCTCAGCCTATTTCTTCACCACATGATTCACATTCTTGTAATTACCCCTGCTGAAAATCTTATGCTGTGTAGTCCATACCACTATTCATTGCAGCCCATCACTTGTAAGAGTTGTTTCATCACTGGGAAGTTAGCTAGTTGTTGACACTTGGCACAACAGATGTGTAACCTTTTTCTCAGTTCAGTCAGCTTGATGCTGACTGAACTGTAAGTGAGAATGAATGGAATACAGTCTTTAACGGTCAAATGTAAGACCTTGCTGCATAGGACACTCTCTCCGACAACTGCTCTAACCTTGGTCATTACATTATGATGTAGATTTATTTATTTAGTTTGTCTCTTCCTCCAGCATTATTAACTGAGAACAAGGAAAGTAGGATCCTGTTTCTACACAAGTGCTTCATTCGTACCATTCACATGGATAAAATTGGGCTAATTTTCTGTGGATCATTTTTCAGTCTCCTGCTTCTACCCATTTCTGCCATTTCTTTCCCAATCCCTATTATTATTTTCTCTTTATGACATCATATTATATTTCGTGTTTTCTAATGTTGCTTTTTCATTTTCTTCGACATATGCTTGTTGTTTCCTTTTTCCTTGTTTATTCCTCCTTTTAGCCCAACATAGACTGTCTTTGAAAGTGCCAATAGTCCTCTCAGCCACATCCATTTTCTTAGCTCTTCAAATTTAATCTCTTACTAAAATTTCAAATAAAATTTCAAATCAGATTTGCCATATTTTCTGGGATGTTGGGTGTATATTGACTGGCTTTCCCACTGTTTTTGTAAAAAACCTCAAATTATGTAGTAAAAATACAAAGATTTTTGAACAGTTCCCAACACAATATTGTACTGAACATGTTTGTGCCATGAGTGGCAAATGTGCAGTTTGTCATAGGTTGGTTTACAGTTTAGTATTTGTGTGTGGAATTTGTGTATTGTAGTTCCATTGGACTGATGGCAGTGTGACAAAGTAAGAGTTTCCTAGTGAGGTTGTTCTATGAATTTGTAGATTGTGTTTAAAAGACAGGAATATTGCAGGACAAAAGCCGAAGATTTGTGCCCTACAGGTAGAGTCTGAGACTGCAAAAATTGAGATAGAGCAGTTGGGGGGGGGGGGGGGGGGGGGGAGAAAGTGGGATGTGGGAAAATGTAACAAGAGATGGAAAATGGGGAATAGCTTGTGTAGTTTTGTTACTATGGAGCTAAAGGACAGATACAGCATTGTGCCTGTTGAAAGAGAGGAGCCTCATTAGCTGTAGAAGAAACTAGGGTGCAGCAGATCATCAATAAGAATTTACTAGAGAGGGATGACACTAAGATGAGTAGAGAAAGAAAGATCTTGCTGCTAGGTAAGTTGTACGGGGGAGGCCAACATGTTGTTGTTGTTGTGGTCTTCAGTCCTGAGACTGGTTTGATGCAGCTCTCCATGCTCCTCTATCCTGTGCAAGCTTTTTCATCTCCCAGTACCTACTGCAACCTACATCCTTCTGAATCTGCTTAGTGTATTCATCTCTTGGTCTCCCCCTACGATTTTTACCCTCCACGCTGCCCTCCAACACTAAATTGGTGATCCCCTGATGCCTCAGAACATGTCCTACCAACCGATCCCTTCTTCTGGTCAATTTGTGCCACAAACTTCTCTTCTCCCCAATCCTATTCAATACTTCCTCATTAGTTATGTGATCTACCCATCTAATCTTCAGCATTCTTCTGTAGC
The DNA here is from genome assembly GCF_021461395.2 of Schistocerca americana. Taxonomy (NCBI): domain Eukaryota; kingdom Metazoa; phylum Arthropoda; class Insecta; order Orthoptera; family Acrididae; genus Schistocerca; species Schistocerca americana. The sequence goes on from NC_060121.1 coordinate 982,849,252, forward strand.
ACCACATTTCGAAAGCTTCTATTCTCTTCTTGTCCAAACTATTTATCGTCCATGTTTCACTTCCATACATGGCTACACTCCATACGAATACTTTCAGAAATGACTTCCTGACACTTACATCTATACTCGATGTTAACAAATTTCTCTTCTTCAGAAACGCTTTCCTTGCCATTGCCAGCCTACATTTTATATCCTCTCTACTTCGACCATCATCAGTTATTTTGCTCCCCAAATAGCAAAACTCCTTTACTATTTTAAGTGCCTCATTTCCTAATCTAATTCCCTCAGCATCACCTGACTTAATTAGACTACATTCCATTATCCTTGTTTTGCTTTTGTTGATGTTCATCTTATATCCTCCTTTCAAGACACTGTCCATTCCAAGTCCTTTTCTGTCTCTGACAGAATTACAATGTCATCGGCGAACCTCAAAGTTTTTATTTCTTCTCCATGAATTTTAATACCTACTCCGAATTTTTCTTTTGTTTCCTTTACTGCTTGCTCAATATACAGATTGAACAACATCAGGGAGAGGCTACAACCCTGTCTTACTCCCTTCCCAACCACTGCTTCCCTTTCATGTCCCTCGACTCTTATAACTGCCATCTGGTTTCTGTACAAATTGTAAATAGCCTTTCGCTCCCTGTATTTTACCCCTGCCACCTTTAGAATTTGAAAGAGAGTATTCCAATAAACATTGTCAAAAGCTTTCTCTAAGTCTACAAATGCTAGAAACGTAGGTTTGCCTTTCCTTAATCTTTCTTCTAAGATAAGTCGTAAGGTCAGTATTGCCTCGCGTGTTCCAGTGTTTCTACGGAATCCAAACTGATCTTCCCCGAGGTTGGCTTCTACTAGTTTTTCCATTCGTCTGTAAAGAATTCGTGTTAGTATTTTGCAGCTGTGACTTATTAAGCTGATAGTTCGGTAATTTTCACATCTGTCAACACCTGCTTTCTTTGGGATTGGAATTATTATATTCTTCTTGAAGTCTGAGGGTATTTCGCCTGTTTCATACATCTTGCTCACCAGATGGTAGAGTTTTGTCAGGACTGGCTCTCCCACGGCCGTCAGTATTTCCAATGGAATATTGTCTACTCCGGGGGCCTTGTTTCGACTCAGGTCTTTCAGTGCTCTGTCAAACTCTTCACGCAGTATCGTATCTCCCATTTCATCTTCATCTACATCCTCTTCCATTTCCATAATATTGTCCTCAAGTACATCGCCCTTGTATAGACCCTCTATATACTCCTTCCACCTTTCTGCTTTCCCTTCTTTGCTTAGAACTGGGTTTCCATCTGAGCTCTTGATATTCATACAAGTCGTTCTCTTATCTCCAAAGGTCTCTTTAATTTTCCTGTAGGCGGTATCTATCGTAGCCCTAGTGAGATAGGCCTCTACATCCTTACATTTGTCCTCTAGCCATCCCTGCTTAGCCATTTTGCACTTCCTGTCGATCTCATTTTTGAGACGTTTGTATTCCTTTTTGCCTGTTTCACTTACTGCATTTTTATATTTTCTCCTTTCATCAATTAAATTCAGTATTTCTTCTGTTACCCAAGGATTTCTACTAGCCCTCGTCTTTTTACCTACTTGATCCTCTGCTGCCTTCACTACTTCATCCCTCAAAGCTACCCATTCTTCTTCTACTGTATTTATTTCCCCCATTCCTGTCAATTGCTCCCTTATGCTCTCCCTGAATCTCTGTACAACCTCTGGTTCTTTTAGTTTATCCAGGTCCCATCTCCTTAAATTCCCACCTTTTTGCAGTTTCTTCATTTTTCATCTACAGGTCATAACCAATAGATTGTGGTCAGAGTCCACATCTGCCCCTGGAAATGTCTTACAATTTAAAACCTGGTTCCTAAATCTCTGTCTTACCATTATATAATCTATCTGATACCTTTTAGTATCTCCAGGGTTCTTCCATGTATACAACCTTCTTTCATGATTCTTAAACCAAGTGTTAGTTATGATTATGTTGTGCTCTGTGCAAAATTCTACCAGGCGGCTTCCTCTTTCATTTCTGTCCCCCAATCCATATTCACCTACTATGTTTCCTTCTCTCCTTTTTCCTACACTCGAATTCCATTCACCCATGACTATTAAATTTTCGTCTCCCTTCACAATCTGAATAATTTCATCATACATTCCTTCAATTTCTTCGTCATTTGCAGAGCTAGTTGGCATATAAACTTGTACTACTGTAGTAGGTGTGGGCTTCGTATCTATCTTGGCCACAATAATGCGTTCACTATCAAGGTACCATGTGACAAGTATTTTAAAACCTAATGTTACAATACCAGAGAAGGAAAGTTGCCACTCACCATATTGTGGAGATGCTGAGTCACGTTAGTGACAGGAACAGTGGAGAGTCGGTCAAGGAAATGGTTGGTATCTTTTATATAGAAGGATAGGTTCCGGCTAATAGATTGAAAGTGTTGGGAACGGTAACCGGCCACAATGGGGCGTCCTGGGTGGTTGGGTTTATGGACTTTAGGGAGCATGTAGAAGGTGAGAGTGCGGGGAGTGGTAGGGGTAAGAAGAGAGATGGACTCTGGGGAGAGGTTCTGGGATCGGCCTAAGGATTTGAGTAGTGACTGGAGATCCTTCTGGATTACTGGAATGGTTTGTAGGTGGAAGTATCTGACAGCTGACGGAGTCATTCTGCCATGTAATCCTCGCGGATCAAAACAACACTGGTGGAGCCTATGTCTGCAGGTAGGATTATAAGGTTGGGATCAGTTTTTAGATGGTGGACTGCGGTTCTTTCTGCAGATGTAAGGTTAGTTTGCATATCGAGGGATTCGGGGAATGATGGTGAGGCAAGGTTCGAGGTTAAGAAATTCTGGAAAGTTAACAGGGGGTGGTTTGGAGGCAGTGGGGGTGGATCACAGTTGGAGGGAGGAATGAACTGAGTTAGGCAAGGTTCAATATTGGTCTTTGGTTGAGTTTGAATGGTCAGGTTGGTGGCGAAAAAGTGTTTCCACTGTAGGGACCCGGAGAAGGAGAGAAGGTCTTTAACTAGTCCTACATTGTTGAATTTGGGAGTGGGGCAAAAAGTGAGGCCTTTGGAAAGGACTGATATTTCTGTGGGGCTAAGGTTTCTAGAGGAAAGTTTCATAATGGTCTTGTGGGTCTGTTTAGGTGTTGGGATCTGTGTGGTGGTGGGAGGGAGTTTTGGAGGGTGGGGTGAGTGTAGTAGGTCAACAAGATAGGGTTTGTCAGCAGTGAGTGGGCATGGGGGAGGTTTGGACGTTGTTGTAGAAGTGGTGGACAGTGGTACTCCAAGGTGGGAGTAGGGTGAGCAGGATGGAGAGCTTTTTGAGGTCGCGTTGTGTATGTCGCTCAAGTTCCTGCAGGGCAAGAGTTTCAATGTGTGTTATGGGTTCCAGGAATTTGGGATTACATAGCAGGAGAATTTTGTGGATGGAGAGAAGGCACTGCAAGGAGGATTGGACTTGGTTGATATGGGTTTGCAGGACTATTTTGGTGAGGGCTAAGGATTGGCAGAACCTGAACAGGTGGAGGTCGTTGTGGAAGGGGGCGTGGCAACCAGAGATGGGTAATTCGATGGTAAGACCATTAGGGGTCATTTCATGAGCCAAGCAACAACACAGGAACAGTATGTGGGACTCGGATCTGACTAGGGATAAGGAAACTTTTCTGTATTGACGCAGATGGAAGGAGCAAAAAATGCAAAAAATTACGTAAGAAAGTAGAATTACATCCAAAAAATTACGCAAAAATACACCCAAATACATGTGAAAAGTACGAAAAGGACGAAATGTATGCACAGGGGGGGGAAATGAGGTGAAATCTAAGGAAGACAACGATAGTGGAAGGCGAAAACTCACTAAAATTGGTGAGAAGTCACAAGGGTCAAAGTAGGGAATAACTAATGATTAATAAATATATGTATATTACTATGAGTAGCAGCTTTGAGGGCGGATAAGTGTAAAGAAGGGGGACGGCAGGAGGTGGATTTAGTGGGTGTGAACAGGGATGGAACGGAGAAAGTGTGGGGGGTGGGGAGGGGTTCGTAGTTAGAGATGTAAGATCGTATGGCACTGGAAAAGTGCAGGGGATAACATGCAAAAATACGGGAACTGACACGGGGAGCGTGATCAGTTTGAAGGCTTAATTATATTGGCGGGAGTAATGTGGGACATAAGATGGTGCACCAACAATCAGCGTGGTCTTGAGGCTGTCTGTTGCATGTGGCTGAGATGGTTGATACAGTGTGGCTCATAAGTAGAGCATGCAGTGCGGTTCGTAAGGCAACAAGAGAAACACAGGAGAGAAAAGAAAGAAGGATGGACATAGTATAGCAATGCAAAAGAAAGTTGTTACAAAGGAAAGCAGCACAGGGTTAAGATTGAAGAAAAGCCATCAGGCAAAAATCAAACAATGGAAAATCCAGGATAGAATGTAACAATACCAGAGAAGGAAAGTTGCCACTCAAGATATAGCAGAGATGCTGAGTCGCGATAGGCACAACAAAGAGATTCACACAATTATAGCTTTTGGCCATTAAGGCCTTTGTCAGCAGTAAACACACATACACACACACACACACACACACACACACACACACACACACACACACTCACGCAAATGCAACTAGCACACATGTCTGCAGTCTCAGAGAACTGAAACCACACTGCGAGCAGCAGCACCAGTGCATGATGGTAGTGGCGACTGGGTGGCAGTAAGGAGGAGGCTGGGGCAGGGTGGGGGGTGGGGGGGATAGTATGGTGAGAGTCGCGGACAGTTAAGTGTTGCAGTTTAGATGGAGGGCAGGAGAGAAGGTGCAGAGGGGGGAGGGGGAAGTAGCAGAAGGAGATAAATAAAAAGAAATTAAAAGAATGGGTGTGGCGGTGAAATGACGGCTGTGTAGTGCTGGAATGGGAACGTGGAGGGGGCTGGATGGGTGAGGACAGTGACTAATGAAGGTTTAGGCCAGGAGGGTTACAGGAACGTAGGATGTACTGCAGGGGAAGTTCCCACCTGCACAATTCAGAAAAGTTGCTGTTGGTGGGAAGGGTCCATATGGCACAGGCTATGAAGCAGTCATTGAGAAAAGGGGTATCATGTTTGGCAGCGTGTTCAGCAGCAGGGTGGTCCACTTGTTTTTTGGCCACAGTCTCTCGGTGGCCATTCATGCGGACAGGCAGCTTGTTGGTTGTCATGCCTACATAGAATGCAGCACAGTGGTTGCAGCTTAGCTTGTAAATCACATGACTGGTTTCACAGGTAGCACTGTCCTTGATGGGATAGTTGATGTTAGTGACCGGACTGGAGTAGGTGGTGGTAGGAGGATGTATGGGACAGGTCTTGCATCTAGGTCTATTACAGGAGTATGAGCCATGAGGTAATGGTTTGGGAGCAGGGGTTGTGTAAGGATGGACGAGTATATGGTGTGGGTTTGGTGGACGGCGGAATACCGCGGTAGGAGGGGTGGGAAGGATAGTGGGCAGGACATTTCTCATGTCAGGGCATGACGAGATGTAATTCAGTTGCTCCAGTCCCGGATGGTACTGAGCTATGAGGGTAATGCTCCTCTGTGGCCGGACTGTGGGACTTTGGGTGGTGGTGGGAGACTGGAAAGATAAGGCATGGGAGATTTGTTTTTGTACAAGGATGAGAGGATAATTACGGTCAGTGAAGGCTTCAGGGAGACCACCCTCAGTATATGTTTTGAGAGGGACTGCTCATCACTGCAGATGCGATTACCAAGGGTGGCTAGGCTTTACAGAAGGGACTTCTTGATATGGAATGGGTGACAGCGGAAGGGGTGGCAGCTGTCGAAGTGGAGGTATTGCTGGTGATTAGTAGGTTTGATATGGATGGAGGTACTGATGTAGCCATCTCTGAGGTGGAGGTCAACATCTAGGAAGGTGGCTTGTTGGTTTGAGTAGGACCAGGTGAAGCAAATTGGGGAGAAGTTGTTGAGGTTCTGGAAGAATGTGAGTAAGGTGTCCTCACCTTCAATGCAGATAGCAAACATGTCATCAATGAATCTGAACCAGGTGAGGGGTTTAGGATTCTGGGTTTTTAGGGAGGATTCCTCTAGATGGCCCATGAATACTGATATTGACAATATTTCTTTTTTTGTCACATCAGTTCGTTATTTCAAAGGAGGCACATGCATTTGACATATATTTATACAATTTATATGCATCTTTGGATGAAGATTGTGTCAACCTATTGTGCTATTGAATAATTACTAGAATATAGCTTCTGTCACCTCCATATTGGTTAGATTGTTGCAGAATAATTATGAACTGCTACAAAATGAAGAAATTGTTTCAAGAGTGATCTCTGCTTTAGTGAAAGCTCAATTGTATGAGCAGGCTGGTGATCTGTGTGAGAAAGTAAATGACACAGAAAAAGCCTTCCAGTACTACAGAAGAGGAAATGCATTTGCGAAAGCTATTGAATTGGCACGATATGTGGCACCATCAGGTATGAGTTCAAGTACTTATAAAGTTTTTGTACCTTTATGTGGAAAAAATGTCCAAATGAATGTTAATATTTATGCACTTTGAAAATATCATGGATAAAAAATAATATTTCTGATATGGAATGTACTGGAATATTATTATATCATAAAATGTAAATATGAATTTGTTATGTTCCCTGTATAGGTGTAAGTATTTCCAGATTTGAGTTTTCCCAACTTTTCGTAGCTTTAACTTTTGCACCTGAAATAATGTATTATGACCATGTCATTGCAGCTGGATCGGACTTTTATGATATTACAGGTTTTGAGTATGTTGGAACTGAAATACCTCAATATGTATGGGACTCTCATTAATAAACACAAAGACTTCCTTCTGTTACTATCTCCATACATTGTCACAAAAATACAAAAACTTCTTCTATTCGAAGCTTTAAAACATAGGGAACACACATATAAATTGTGTTCTCAAACTGTGACATAAAATTGTAACATGAATGAATCTCATATGTCTTTTTTTTTGTTTCTGCACATATGTCGCACCATATTGTTACAGTGCATGCATTTGTTCTGGCATGTTGCATTACTTTAGCATGGGCTGATGATACATGGAACATACACAAAAGCCCACTTAGTTACTACTTTGTCTTGTGGAGTCTCACCTTGAACTTCTGGAGCAACATTCTGTACACTCGTAACATGCAAAAACAAATAACAAAACCACCAAACAGTTTCATACGCTTCATTAATAATTCACTATACTGTATAAATATCATGACCATCATTTGTCAGCCAAGTAGACAAAGAGGTACACATCAGTTTACTAGAGTGGTATGTAACACCACATACTCCCCCCGCTGAGACAGATGATGTCTGTGTGCATGTGCTTGCTTGTGTGAGTGAACGTGTATAAAATGTGTGTTTCCTTTTATGAAGAAAGCTTGGGCTGTAAGCTAAATGTGGGACAGTCTTTTAATTGCGCCTGTCTGCAACTCAGCCTGTCATCTTTATGGTGAGTAGCAGTCTTATCTTTTTCCTTTTATTGTTAATATTCACACCTGAAGTTTTTATGTTTTGATTCCTTTGGTACTTACTTCTAATATCATATGTAACATCACTGCTTAACTCTAGAGATTATGTCAGTAGGTTTTTGTTGATTTTCAGTTCAAAACTCATTTAATCGTATTCCTAATATCACACTCACAGCTTTTAATTGTTTATAATGGTAGTGTGATCATATATATGCCTCACATTTTTTCATCTTAAATCAAAGTATCATTTACCTTGAACAGTATCTTATTTTGTTTTGTTAGTACTTAGTGTTTGGTACTCCTTATCATCTGTTGCACGGAAGCATAGACACCAGCAGTTATAGTACATACTATTTGTTCATTTATTTACTTTTCTTTTGTATGTATACAACTCTTTATACCATTCTTATCCATAGCATTTATCTTCAATTCAATACAATACATACTTCAAACAGATCTAAACATTTAGTAAAATACTTATCAGAACCAAAATTCATTAATATAGGGGTTCTGCAAGGTGGCATATTAGGACCAATACTATTCCTGATATACATTATTGACTTTCCCAGTAGTGTTACTCAAGGTGAAAAAATACTCTTTGCTGATGACAGCAATATTATAGTTACTGAGAAAACAAGAGAACTCCTTGCCGAGAAAGCAAATGAAACTCTCAAGGAAGTTTATGATTGGTGAATAAGCAATAAAGTGACATTGAAAATAACTAATGCCATGAATTTCAGTTTGAACAGGGAAAAATGGCAATGTTAAATTAAATGTAGATAGCACCTGTATAGACTGTGTAATTTCTAGGAATGAATATTGATTCTCAGTTGAAGTGGTGTGAACACACAAAGGTACTTGCAAACAGAATGTCATCAGCATGTTATGTCCTTAAGAGTCCTATCATCAGCGTGTAACATGCAGTGTCTTTTAGTTACATATTATTCATATGTACACTCAGTTCTTAGCTGTGGCATTCTTTTTTGGGGAACAAACATACAAAATATGAACACAATTTTCAAACACCAGTAAAGAGCCATAAGAATAATAACCAAAAATACTAGTCAAGCTCATTGTAAATATCTGTTCAAAACACTGGGGATTTTAACTGCTCCATGTGAATACATTTACCAGTCAGCTGTACACATAAAATAACGTTGGTAACTACAACTCTGTCCATGGCCATGCAATAAGAGACAGACTCAACTTACATTTATCAAGAAAAAATAAACATAAAACTCAAAACAGCATTTTCTATCAAGGAATAAAACTGTACAATAAATTACCAAAAGAGATTAAAGAAATTTCAAAAATACACTTATTTATAAAGGCAGTTAAAAAGTACCTGTTATGCAATACATTTTATACATTGAAGGATTACTTAGATAAAACAGAGTAGGGGTTTGATAAAAAAAGTTATATAAATAAGTAATAATAATAATGATTATAAAACATCCAGCATTCCACATAACACCTTCACTTTATGTTTTTTCCGTCTTTTTTCCTTTCTAGAAATACTTACCCCCCAAGCTATGCATAGCACAATACTAACACCTCTTTCTCTTTCTGAGCTCCATATCTCGCTCATTATGGAAGGATGCTGACTCAGTTTTTCATGATAGCAAATGGGAAGTTGCGGTACAGAAAATGGCCCAGAGATCACCAGGATAGCAAATGGGAAGTTGCGGTACAGAAAATGGCCCAGAGATCACCAGTGTGTGTGTGTGTGTGTGTGTGTGTGTGTGTGTGTGTGTGTAGTGAGTGAAGTGTTATGAAGCAATGTGCATATAGGGTGTGCAATTTCATTTTATTTTATTACCTTCCTGTAAATCATTTACATGATGTAGGAGTTGTCACAACAAAGTTATCATACAAGTACAAGTACTGCAAAAATAATAATGGAATATCACTTTAAAGGCATTTTACAAGTACAAATTTGGACATATAAATTAAAATTTTTGGCAATAAATTTACACACAATCAGAGTACTCATCTATTTCGTAGAAAGTTTTGCTTAAAAAGGAATTTTTAAACTCAGTCTTAAATTTTAATATGCTATTTTCTTCATGTGCACTGGCAGAGCATTGTAAAGTTTTATTCCAAAATAACTTACATGCTTTTGGGTTTGTGTTGTCCTTACCCTTTCTGCATACAAATTCTTATGACTTCTTGTATTATAATTGTGGCAGTCTTCATTTGTATGTGGATTTTTTCATATGTGCTCTTGTACACAGAATGCTTTTAAATATATACAGTGATGGCATTGTGAGTATTTGTAGTTGTTTGAAAAGGAGCCTACAGTGAGTTCTTGGAGAATTATGTATTATGATTCGTATAGCTCTTTTCTGAAATTTGAAGATATCTATTAAGCTTGATTTTGTTTTACCCCAGAACACTATGCCGTAAGACACGATGGACTGAAAGCAAGCAAAATACACTAGTCTAGTACAGTCTGTGCTGCATACTCTAGATAATATCCTCAATGCAAAAAACACCGAATTGAGCCTGTGTGATAAATACTTGAGATGGTCTTTTGATCAATGTGCATGCCCAAAAACTTTGTGGGTTGCACACTCTCTATCTCCTCATCAATTAGTCTTAACTGGAGGTCCATATCTTGGGTTGCTTTGCCACACTGTATATATTTTTTTTTACTTAGCTTAATTGTTAACTCATTAGCATTAAACCATTGTTGTATATATATTTCAGGACTATGTCAGTTGTACTGTTTAATGATTTTTTATCATCACTTATAATTAAGCGCATGTCATCTGCGAACAACATTATTTTGGTGGAAGTATTTGGATTTTTTAAGTCATTTATATAAATCAAAAATAATAAGGGACCAAGAACACTGCCCTGAGGGACTCCTATTTCCAATTTCTTTGCATCTGAAACCCACTTGATTCTCTGATTTTTTATGTTATGCGATGATTTCTTCCACCTGACTTCTATCTTGAAAGTAATATTCAAACCATTGCCTTACAACTCGCCTTACACCTATTCGCTACATATTGTTTAACAGAATTTGGTGATTTACTGTATCGCACCCCCCATGAACCATGGACCTTGCCGTTGGTGGGGAGGGTTGCGTGCCTCAGCGATACAGATAGCCGTACCGTAGGTGCAACCACAACGGAGGGGTATCTGTTGAGAGGCCAGACAAACGTGTGGTTCCTGAAGAGGGGCAGCAGCCTTTTCAGTAGTTGCAAGGGCAACAGTCTGGATGATTGACTGATCTGGCCTTGTAACAATAACCAAAACGGCCTTGCTGTGCTGGTACTGCGAACGGCTGAAAGCAAGGGGAAACTACAGCCGTAATTTTTCCCGAGGGCATGCAGCTTTACTGTATGATTACATGATGATGGCGTCCTCTTGGGTAAAATATTCCGGAGGTAAAATAGTCCCCCATTCGGATCTCCGGGCGGGGACTACTCAAGAGGATGTCGTTATCAGGAGAAAGAAAACTGGCGTTCTACGGATCGGAGCGTGGAATGTCAGATCCCTTAATCGGGCAGGTAGGTTAGAAAATTTAAAAAGGGAAATGGATAGGTTGAAGTTAGATATAGTGGGAATTAGTGAAGTTCGGTGGCAGGAGGAACAAGACTTCTGGTCGGGTGACTACAGGGTTATAAACACAAAATCAAATAGGGGTAATGCAGGAGTAGGTTTAATAATGAATAGGAAAATAGGAATGCGGGTAAGCTACTACAAACAGCATAGTGAACGCATTATTGTGGCCAAGATAGATACGAAGCCCACACCTACTACAGTAGTACAAGTTTATATGCCAACTAGCTCTGCAGATGACGAAGAAATTGAAGAAATGTATGATGAAATAAAAGAAATTATTCAGATTGTGAAGGGAGACGAAAATTTAATAGTCATGGGTGACTGGAATTCGAGTGTAGGAAAAGGGAGAGACGGAAACATAGTAGGTGAATATGGATTGGGGGACAGAAATGAAAGAGGAAGCCGCCTTGTAGAATTTTGCACAGAGCACAACATAATCATAACTAACACTTGGTTTAAGAATCATGAAAGAAGGTTGTATACATGGAAGAACCCTGGAGATACTAAAAGGTATCAGATAGATTATATAATGGTAAGACAGAGATTTAGGAACCAGGTTTTAAATTGTAAGACATTTCCAGGGGCAGATGTGGACTCTGACCACAATCTATTGGTTATGACCTGTAGATTAAAACTGAAGAAACTGCAAAAAGGTGGGAATTTAAGGAGATGGGACCTGGATAAACTAAAAGAACCAGAGGTTGTACAGAGATTCAGGGAGAGCATAAGGGAGCAATTGACAGGAATGGGGGAAATAAATACAGTAGAAGAAGAATGGGTAGCTTTGAGGGATGAAGTAGTGAAGGCAGCAGAGGATCAAGTAGGTAAAAAGACGAGGGCTAGTAGAAATCCTTGGGTAACAGAAGAAATATTGAATTTAATTGATGAAAGGAGAAAATATAAAAATGCAGTAAGTGAAACAGGCAAAAAGGAATACAAACGTCTCAAAAATGAGATCGACAGGAAGTGCAAAATGGCTAAGCAGGGATGGCTAGAGGACAAATGTAAGGATGTAGAGGCCTATCTCACTAGGGCTAAGATAGATACCGCCTACAGGAAAATTAAAGAGACCTTTGGAGATAAGAGAACGACTTGTATGAATATCAAGAGCTCAGATGGAAACCCAGTTCTAAGCAAAGAAGGGAAAGCAGAAAGGTGGAAGGAGTATATAGAGGGTCTATACAAGGGCGATGTACTTGAGGACAATATTATGGAAATGGAAGAGGATGTAGATGAAGATGAAATGGGAGATACGATACTGCGTGAAGAGTTTGACAGAGCACTGAAAGACCTGAGTCGAAACAAGGCCCCCGGAGTAGACAATATTCCATTGGAAATACTGACGGCCGTGGGAGAGCCAGTCCTGACAAAACTCTACCATCTGGTGAGCAAGATGTATGAAACAGGCGAAATACCCTCAGACTTCAAGAAGAATATAATAATTCCAATCCCAAAGAAAGCAGGTGTTGACAGATGTGAAAATTACCGAACTATCAGCTTAATAAGTCACAGCTGCAAAATACTAACACGAATTCTTTACAGACGAATGGAAAAACTAGTAGAAGCCAACCTCGGGGAAGATCAGTTTGGATTCCGTAGAAACACTGGAACACGCGAGGCAATACTGACCTTACGACTTATCTTAGAAGAAAGATTAAGGAAAGGCAAACCTACGTTTCTAGCATTTGTAGACTTAGAGAAAGCTTTTGACAATGTTTATTGGAATACTCTCTTTCAAATTCTAAAGGTGGCAGGGGTAAAATACAGGGAGCGAAAGGCTATTTACAATTTGTACAGAAACCAGATGGCAGTTATAAGAGTCGAGGGACATGAAAGGGAAGCAGTGGTTGGGAAGGGAGTAAGACAGGGTTGTAGCCTCTCCCCGATGTTGTTCAATCTGTATATTGAGCAAGCAGTAAAGGAAACAAAAGAAAAATTCGGAGTAGGTATTAAAATTCATGGAGAAGAAATAAAAACTTTGAGGTTCGCCGATGACATTGTAATTCTGTCAGAGACAGCAAAGGACTTGGAAGAGCAGTTGAATGGAATGGACAGTGTCTTGAAAGGAGGATATAAGATGAACATCAACAAAAGCAAAACAAGGATAATGGAATGTAGTCTAATTAAGTCGGGTGATGCTGAGGGAATTAGATTAGGAAATGAGGCACTTAAAGTAGTAAAGGAGTTTTGCTATTTGGGGAGCAAAATAACTGATGATGGTCGAAGTAGAGAGGATATAAAATGTAGGCTGGCAATGGCAAGGAAAGCGTTTCTGAAGAAGAGAAATTTGTTAACATCGAGTATAGATTTAAGTGTCAGGAAGTCATTTCTGAAAGTATTCGTATGGAGTGTAGCCATGTATGGAAGTGAAACATGGACGATAAATAGTTTGGACAAGAAGAGAATAGAAGCTTTTGAAATGTGGTGCTACAGAAGAATGCTGAAGATTAGATGGGTAGATCACATAACTAATGGGGAAGTATTGAATAGAATTGGGGAGAAGAGAAGTTTGTGGCACAACTTGACCAGAAGAAGGGATCGGTTGGTAGGACATGTTCTGAGGCATCAAGGGATCACCAATTTAGTATTGGAGGGCAGCGTGGAGGGTAAAAATCGTAGAGGGAGACCAAGAGATGAATACACTAAGCAGATTCAGAAGGATGTAGGTTGCAGTAGGTACTGGGAGATGAAAAAGCTTGCACAGGATAGAGTAGCATGGAGAGCTGCATCAAACCAGTCTCAGGACTGAGGACCACAACAACAACAACAACAACAACTGTATCGCAAGATGTAGATAGGTCTAAGTTAATTCCCGCAACATATTTTTTATTGTCAAGATTCCTGACAGTCTCTTCAGTATATGCAGGGATAGCTGATTCTGTGTTGTGGCCCGAGAGAAAGCCATGTTGATTGCAGTTCAGAAGTTTGTATGGATCTAAGTAATTTATGATTCTGGTTTTCATTAATTTCTCTAGAAGGGAGAAGGGATATTGGTCTATAATTTTGTAACTTGTGTGGATCTCCTTTTTTAAACAGCAATCTAAGCTTAGAGATTTTCAACCTCTGAGGAAACACTCCTTTGCTGAAAGACAAATTGGCAATATGTACCTGGGGCTTTATTTTTTAAATTGGTCTAAACTTGTAAATACTTTGACATGTCCTATATCCTTGTAAAAAGAGATATACAGATGAAAAAGCTACTACTACTACTACTACAATACCATTTCCTTTACTCTTTCAGTTCTAGATATAAATGAAAATTTCTTAATGACAAGCAGTTCATAATTTGTCAGCACTGATTCTTACTGATATTTTTGTCTCTTTTGGTCACTGCAACCAAACAGTTGGAGTAACATATTGCGTAACTAGTAACTTTTGAGTTTTGTGTGCCACAGTTTTTCTAACTCCCAAATACTGATAATGGTCAGCACACAGAATTCGTGCACTTACCTCATTCTTGGCAATTCTCTCACATAGTATAATTAATTGATCATTACAACTCAGGTAGACTTCTCTAATCTACCGTTTTAAAAGTAAGACCAAAATCTTTAGTATTTTACCTCTGTAGAAACTGTTACATATAACACCTCTTTCCTCACACATCATTCAACACTACTCACAGCAATGGTGTCCCTATATATATTTCTCCCTTTCCTCACCACAGGTGTAGCTACACTTCACTTGGTTCGCATACCCATCTTGCTTGTAATTTTACATGTTTCTTCTTTTCTCTCTACCCATTTATTTTGAGATAAATTTGATCATATCTTATTATGACCCTGTACATGATTACTTGGCTTTCTTTCTTTTTGTGTCTTAAGTAATCCTCTATTCCACTTTAGCTAGTAATATGACTTATCAGTGTCTCATTGTTTTTAATATTTTTTTGATCTTGAATTACTCATAATCCAAACCGGTGCCAACTTAAGTGGATATGGATGTTCACAATACCTTTTTGCTCTAATTCGGGTGTTAGCTAATTATCAAACATAATCTAAACTCAATACTTCGCTCTTCCCCTCCTCAGTGTGACATCGCTAACAGATGCACATTATATTATCAGGTGAATGTATGAAAGTTACATCCCAGACTGTCTCCCCTGAGTCTGTCTCTCTCCTCACCCCTACCACTCCCTGCTCTTATACCTTCTACACGCTTCCCACAGTTTGTAAACCCAACCACACTGGACTCCCCGTTGTCGCTGGTTACTGTGCCCCCACAGAGAGAATATCTGCTCTTGTGATCTATTTCTTTCACCCTGTTACATGTAACCTAACCTCCTATGTAAAAGACACCAACCATTTCATCCACTGACCGTCCACTGTTCCTGTTCTTTTACCACCCAGCACTCTGTTTGTCACTTTGTGTGCTATGTTCCTGTACACTAACATCCCCAATTGCTGCTGCTGAACATCACCTTTCCCAATGCCAGACTGTCATCAAACCTAGAATCACCTTCCTGATCAACATGACCAATTATATCTGACTCTGATTGCTACAAATGTTTACTGTGCACACTGTGCTATGAATTATGAACTTGCAGTTTCCACTGCCACTATGCTTAATAGAACTTTGTATGCTAAACTCATGCTTATTGGGTGATTAGTACTTGGACTTTATTCCATTTAATCAAAAACTATCTCATATAAATTTCTATTGTGAATCACATCAGTATACTACCTAGAACTATTACTCTTTGATTTGTAGACTAATAGATAATTTGCATCTATCTTCATGTTCCTAAGAAGGTAGCGCCAGCATCCCCCGCTGACTTCCACCATATCACCGTCTGCTCAGTGCTCGCTCGGGCCGTTCACAAGGTCATAGCATCACACCTGATGTGGTTGAATGCTCTGGACAGGGGTCAGTGGGCATTCATCCCTCGGGAGGGGATGCTGGAAAATACCTTCCTCCTCAACCTGATCCTCGGCAAAGTGATTCGCTCCTGTTGGTCTGTCTACATGGCATTGCTCGATATGTCAAAGGCATTTGACTCCCTTAACCATGCAGCTCTTGGCCCTGCGCTAAGAGCTCATAGTTTAGCGGATGAATTCCTTTGTGGCGACAGTCGACTGCCAGTAACTTCACCAGCGAAGCGCAGAGTAAACAGTCTTTGGAGACTTGAGCTTCTTTGGTAGTCCCGTCTGTGACTTGACTAGTGATACACGTGTCGTGAAATTGTGCATTGTTTTTCTTGTGTTTCTGTAAATATACGAACCGTAATAAAAGTGCCTTATCGTAATAAGTTGGAATTTTTGGTGCATGGACTGTCACTATAGCCATAAAAACCCACACCTTCATTACTTCCTGCACTGCTACGATGATGAGCTGATGGTGATAGCGAGCCCCGCCGGTGAGAGTAAGGTCGTGCAGCCTTCCAGGGGAGTCCGTCAGGGTGAATCTCTCGCTCTCCCCTCCTTTTCACTTATGTCAAAGACCTCGTCCTTCACCAGCTTCCCTCTCATATTGGTGCCCATGTCCTTGGCTGCCAGATCAATGAGTTGGCTTTTGCAGACAACATCCTGCCTCAATGCCAGGGGGTGGGGGGCTGCAGACCCTCATCAAAAATGTAGCCAGTTGTGATATCTTATGATCTTTGTAAGACTTCCAACTTTGTGGATCACAAAATGCTTTTCAACAAAGTGTCCCAATCTGGCATGAAAGGGGCAGCAGGAAGTAGGCTGAAACCCAACCTCCAAGAGAGGAAGCAGTAGGTAATTTTGGATGAGAGCAGCAAAGCAAGTGAGGGAGCCCCCCAGTGATCCGTCCTTGGTTCAGTGTTTATAAATATAAATGTCTCACTTTGTCTGGAGATATACTATAAACCCCCTATGTATCACTACTGAAGGCATTGTGAGGACAAGATTGTGTTAATTGCAGCACACACACAATGCTATTTAAACAATCATTCTTTACATTCCATACATGAAAGAAATGGGAAGAAGCCCCAATATGACGGAAAGTACCTTCTGCTATGTGCTTCACAGTGGTTTGCAGAGTATGGATGTAGATGTGTGTGTATAAAACATAAAAGTTCACTTTGTTTGCTGATGATACTAGTATTATGATAAACAGTCCACCAGTCTGGAGGAAGATGCAAAAAATTACTTATAGAACTCCTAACCTGGTTAGAAGTAAACTCACCATCAGTACGCAAGAGGAAAACTATTTAAGTCATGTTAAACTCTACCTGTTGTACAAGACTGTCAATAAACACAAAGAACATATTGCACCACATTCTTCGGCCTCCACATAGATAGCAGCATTAGTTGGAAACATCATGTCCTGTAACAATAAAAAGGCCAGTTTCATCTTTAGGACTACCTCATATATTGAAAAAATCAGTCTCGAAAAGTCCGCTTACTATTGGTACCTCTGTTACATGCTTTGGAATTGTCTTCTGGGGCAATATACTCACATCAAAGAACATTTTCTTTCTGCAAATGGAGGTTATCCAAGTTATGTCCAGAGTTCCCACAAGAACATCTTTTTGCAATCTTTTTAAGAAACTTGGGACACTTGCTGCAACTTTCCATTATATTTATTACACTATGAGCTTCATGGTAGACAATCCTGTGCAGTATGGAATCAATTAAATGTACTATGATCACAATACAAGAAGGAAGGTTAACGACCATTTATTTATTTTTATTTATTTATTTATCCATCCGTAGACAATAAATATTGTATGGATGTTGTCCAAAAGTACATGTAAATTTATGGGAAACAATATGTGCAAAAGGAACACACTAAATTGTACATTAAGTAGTACAAAGAGTAATACATACAAAATTGTACAAAAAAATGTACAAAGAATAATACTTGGTCATACAAGACACAGTAATACAACTTTTTATACATGTATACTGCTTATTCTGTTTGCCCTAAGGCTTTACTTTTGTCATCCCTAAACAGGAAGCCCTTATGTTCCCCACAATAATTCAGTAAAGATTTTACCACACTCAACAGCTGTCCATCACATTCAAAAAATTAACAGAAACTTTAGAGGATGAAACACATTGTTTTCAGTTTTGCCTTAATATAAACAGCATCAGAATTATTTATTGGCCTAAATAGTCATTTACCGAGTAAAAACATTGTTCGAGTAGAATTTCTTTAAGTTCTACTTTAAATCTGTTTTCATCTTCTAACTTTCTGATGTTGGCTAGCAGTTTGTAGTAGAGTTTTGTATCCTTATGGCTCACAATCTTTTGTGTGTGTGTTCTTTTTGTTCGCCGAGTATGAAGTGCTGTGCTATTTCGAGTATTGCAGTTATGCAAGTCGGCATTTGTCTGAAAATCTACAAAGTGGGCCCTAACATATAAAATACATTTGTATATATGTAAGGAAGGTACTATTAGAACTTGTTGAATAAGGGTTTGCATTGTGCCTGTGGATGATTGTGTTATTATTTGGATAGCCCTCTTCTGTAACAGAAAGATTTGTTTTAGACGGCAAGTGGTGAAACCCCAAAATATTATTCTGTATGTTGCAAGAGACTGAAAATAGCCAAAATATGCCATCCTGGCACCCTCTGCAGTACAAACATTTGCAATAATTCTAAGAGCAAAACAAGCTGAGTGAAGTTTCTGCACAAGTTTCAGTACATGATCACTAAAATTAAGATTTTCATCTACATGAATCCACAGCAATTTTGTTGATGTCACTCTGTCTACGGCCTTGTCACCAAGCAACAGATCAAGATTTACATTTTGACATTTTTCCCAAACTGCCTATAATTTGTTTTATTTGCATTTAATGTCCACCAGTTTGCATTGAACCAAGTGTAGACATTCTTTATTACTTGATCAGTAGTCGTTTGCACCATTTGCTTTGGTGCACCTATTAACTCACTAGTGTCATCTGTGAATATTATGGCCTTTGCTGCTCCATCTGACATGTGAAAATCGTTTATGTAGACAAGGAACAATAAGGGACCTTGAATACTGCCTTGTGGTACTCTTATTTCCACTTTTTTTTGCATCTGATATTAAATTTATCTTGTGGTTGGTTAAACTGACATCAGTCCTACAATCCATGTTCTGTTTGTGATTTCAAAAATCTAGCTCTGGCACAGAAAGGTGTGCAGTATTCCAGGATTTAAATTTGCATTAATTGTCAAATAACATCAAAAGTCTACATAGTAATAGTGCATTATTTAAAAGTAAAATAAAGATGTATTTCCTTGATAAAACTTCTTATTTATGTGAATTTTTTAACAGATGTGTAGACTTTTTATGTGTATATTTTATTGTTTTTTATGTATTGTTGCAAAATGTGTTAGTCTTTGTACGATCTTATCTTCTTCTTCTTTTCTCTCTCTCTTTCTGTCTCTCTCTCCACTTTGCTTACGTTTTGTTCTAGAGTTATGTTGTTTTTTTTCCCTGTAACTGTTTGTGTAAATCAACTATACTTTCCTTTGTTTCATGTTTATGCAGTTTACATTTGTATATTCTTTGACTTGTTCACGTCATAGCATGACGCATGCATGAAAGTATCAATGTAATATGTATGTAAAGACAAATAAGTAAATTACTACTTTTATTTACTCTAAAAGGAGAATTTTTCCTAAAACATGTAAAACATACACAACTGACTTCAATGAACCATACTCAACCTTTAATGACATTCATTATGTGTGTAATTTGCATGATTTATTCCTTTGGTACTATTGATTGAAATGCCTGACGCATATCTAAAGGGGGTGCTTGTGATAATTACTATGAAACGTGTAATAATTTTGCAAAACAATTTTTTTTATCAGTAATTTTGAGGTGTATCTATGTTTCATGATGCAGATGTCATTATTTTGGAAGAGCAGTGGGGTGACTTCCTTGTTTCAAATAAGCAGTTAGATGCAGCTATAAATCATTATATAGAAGCAGGCAAAACCTTAAAGGCACTACAAGCAGCTATGGATGGAAAGCAGTGGAGAAAAGCTGTACAGATAATTCAGGTAAGACTTTTTCAAGTTTTCCAGCTATGTAGCTTCAGGCATTTTTCATATCATATTATTTAGTTAAAACATGCTAGTTATCATTCCAAACATTGCTTTTGTAATGAAGCTATTTGAGCATAAGAAGATTTGTGAATAATCTGTAGAGTATACACTTTTTTGTTGTTTCCTGTAGGTAATTGATGATACAGAAGCAGTTTCCAAACACTATGCAACATTAGCACAACATTTTGTTTCAATGAGGGACTTCTCAACAGCTGAACAAATGTTTCTTCAAGCTGGTATGTTCCAGGATGCAATAGATATGTACAATCAAGCAGGTAACTTTCAAAAATATTCTGCAGCTTTATACTTTAATATTTAAAACTGCTTTATAAGGCTCTATATCGTATGTTTTCTACAACATGTCCTTAGCAGGTTGCTGTATTCACATGTAAAATATGGTTTGTCTTGTCAGGTGAATGGGAAATGGCTCATCGTTTGGCTACTAAGTACTTAGACTCAGAGAAAGTGTCTCTCATGTATATCAACCAGGCAAAAGATATGGAGAAACAAGGAAAACTAAAAGAAGCAGAGAAACTGTATCTCTCTGTATCTGAACCAGATGCTGCCATCTCTATGTACAAGAAACATCAACAATATGATCAGGTAGTGACACACAATCGTTCCCTCTCTACTCCCTCCCTTCTCCCCTTCCTCTCTCTCTCTCTCTCTCTCTCTCTCTCTCTCTCTCTCTCTTTGTGTGTGTGTGTGTGTGTGTGTGTGCGTGTGTGTGTGAGAGAGAGAGAGAGAGAGAGAGAGAGAGAGAGAGAGATAATAATATAGAAAAGTATGTGGACCAGTAATTTGTGGTTTTCAGGTAGTGAAAAATCTAATATTAGTTGATGTGTAAAATGGGAATATATAGTGATGCAGTATGATGTAAACATCCCCCCCTCCAATTATGAACACATACCCACCCATGATTATGGAATACTGAATTTGGTGGGCAGGATGTCAAAATTATTCTTCCAAATGAACAGGAGATATTGGTGTGTTAGAAGTGAAGAAGGGGCTTGGTAATGGGCCTGAGGCCATCTTTGCTTGTATAAAGCTGAAGTATTGAATGATCAATTTTTTAAAAAAGGAAAAAAACCCTACATCTATTTAATTTACATTAAGCCCACTCACTCGTAATTTTGTCCTGCAGAATGTAAACAGTAAGTATGTACAATTTACCACAGTGGTGTAGAGAAGGTTGAAACAAATAATTTGATATTGGTGGCTTGTGGTCTATGAAGTCGGGAAACTACCTCAAATTGGCCAGCAAAAACCAACTGAACTGCAGCACACACACATTGCACAAGATTTTCAGTATTCTCTCACTCTCTTCCCAAATCTATTAGCTCTAGAGAAGAAAAGAATAAGTCCTTTCTTCTAAGAAATTTAGTATTATTTACTTTTGTACTGGGATAATTTTTTTCTAGAGGCCACAGTTTTCAAATTATTCAAGGAACAAGTATAAAAGTGAGTTTCAAATGCACCTGCTTCCTCACCCACCATCAGTCAGGATTTTTAATGTGTTGTTCATGGTACTACCTCCTACCACTGTACAAAAATTTGTGTCCACACAAATTATTTCCCATTTTCGACCTTATTTAATTTTCATTGACTGAGGTATTACGCCTTCAGTTTGGTTGTGCTTTTACCAGTTGTAAAATTGACGTTTGTGTAAATTTTACCGCACAATTTTGCGGGCTTAAACAGCATAAAGTTAACAATTAATTAATTTTATTTGTCTGGCCTCCTTACTAAAAAACCACCTAAGTTACAGCACATGTGCTTGTAAGGATTAAGTTTACATTGAATTGTAAATGTAATTAGTTTTTGCATAACATTTACAAAAGTTTTTTTTCTTTCATTACGCTGATGGGAAAGTTTAAATTAAAAAATTGTAATGAAATAGCTGACTGAGCAACCAGGTCGGGGGGGTAGTTGCAGGGTGCGAAAGCTGTTATCAGGTTGTTGGTGTAATGGTTCAGGGATTCCGGAATGGAGCAGATTCGTTTGCCATGAAGACCTAGGCTGTAGGGAAGGGACCTTTTGATGTGGAATGGGTGGCAGCTGTCATAAAGGAGATACTGTTGCTTATTGGTGGGTTTGATGTGGATGGACGTGTGAAGCTGGCCATTGGACAGATGGAGGTCAACGTCAAAGAAAGTGGCATGGGATTTGGAGTAGGACCAGGTGAATCTGATGGAACCAAAGAAGTTGAGGTTGGAGAGGAAATTCTGGAGTTCTTCTTCACTGTGAGTCCAGATCATGAGGATGTCATCAATAAATCTGTACCAAACTTTGGGTTGGCAGGCCTGGGTAACCAAGAAGGCTTCCTCTAAGCGACCCATGAATAGGTTGGCGTACGAGGGAGCCATCCTGGTACCCATGGCTGTTCCCTTTAATTGTTGGTATGTCTGGCCTTCAGAAGTGAAGAAGTTGTGGGTCAGGATGAAGCTGGCTGAGGTAATGAGGAAAGAGGTTTTAGGTAGGGTGGCAGGTGATCGGCATGAAAGGAAGTGCTCCATCACAGTGAGGCCCTGGACGTGCGGAATATTTGTGTATAAGGAAGTGGCATCAATGGTTACAAGGATGGTTTCCGGGGGTAACAGATTGGGTAAGGATTCCAGGCGTTCGAGAAAGTGGTTGGTGTCTTTGATGAAGGATGGGAGACTGCATGTAATGGGTTGAAGGTGTTGATCTACGTAGGCAGAGATATGTTCTGTGGGGGCTTGGTAACCAGCTACAATGGGGCGGCCGGGATGATTGTATTTGTGAATTTCAGGAAGAAGGTGGAAGGTAGGGGTGCTGGGTATCGGTGGGGTCAGAAGGTTGATGGAGTCAGGTGAAAGGTTTTGTAGGGGGCCTAAGGTTCTGAGGATTCCTTGAAGCTCCGCCTGGACATCAGGAATGGGATTACCTTGGCAAACTTTGTATGTGGTGTTGTCTGAAAGCTGACGCAGTCCCTCAGCCACATACTCCCGACGATCAAGTACGATGGTAGTGGAACCCTTGTCCGCTGGAAGAATGACAATGGATTGGTCAGCCTTCAGATCACGGATAGCCTGGGCTTCAGCAGTGGTGATGTTGGGAGTAGGATTAAGGTTTTTTTAAGAAGGATTGAGAGGCAAGGCTGGAAGTCAGAAATTCCTGGTAGGTTTGGAGAGGGTGATTTTGAGGAAGAGGAGGTGGGTCCCGCTGTGACGGAGGACGGAGCTGTTCCAGGCAGGGTTCAATTTGGATAGTGTCTTGAGAAGTAGGGTCATTAGGAGTAGGATTAGGATCATTTTTCTTCGTGGCAAAGTGATATTTCCAGCAGAGAGTAAGAGTGTAGGACAGTAAATCTTTGATGAGGGCTGTTTGGTTGAATCTGGGAGTGGGGCTGAAGGTGAGGCCTTTGGATAGGACAGAGGTTTCGGATTGGGAGAGAGGTTTGGAGGAAAGGTTAACTACTGAATTAGGGTGTTGTGGTTCCAGATTGTGTTGATTGGAATTTTGAGGTTTTGGAGGGAGTGGAGCTGGAAGTGGGAGATTGAGTAGATGGGAGAGACTGGGTTTGTGTGCAATGAGAGGAGGTTGAGGTTTGATGGAAAGGTTGTGAAGAGTGAGTGAGTTGCCTTTCTGGAGGTGGGAAACCAGGAGATTGGATAGTTTTTTGAGGTGGAGGGTGGCATGCTGTTCTAATTTGCGGTTGGCCTGTAGGAGGATGCTCTGAACAGCCGGTGTGGATGTGGGAGAGGAAAGATTGAGGGCTTTTATTAAGGATAGGACTTGACGGGTGTGTTCATTGGCTGAGTTGATGTGTAGGTGAAGGATTAGTGGGTGAGGGCAATGGATTGTTCAGTTTGGAACTGGTATAAGGACTGATGGAAAGAAGGGTTGCAGCCAGAGATGGGAACTTTCTAAGTGTGAGGCCGTTGAGGGTAACGCCAAATGTCAGACAAGCCTGAGAAAATAAAAATGGGAGCGTAATCTGGCTAGGGCGAAGGCATGTTTGCGGAGGGAATGTAAATAAAACTTAATGGGGTCATTGTGGGGGTGCTGTGAGGGTGACATCAACCTCCTGACCCCACCGATACCCCGCACCCCTAACTTCTACCTTCTTCCTAAAATTCACAAATCCAATCATCCCGGCCGCCCCATTGTAGCTGGTTACCAAGCCCCCACAGAACGTATCTCTGCCTACGTAGATCAACACCTTCAACCCATTACATGCAGTCTCCCATCCTTCATCAAAGACACCAACCACTTTCTCGAACGCCTGGAATCCTTACCCAATCTATTACCCCCGGAAACCATCCTTGTAACCATTGATGCCACTTCCTTATACACAAATATTCCACACGTCCAGGGCCTCGCTGTGATGGAGCACTTCCTTTCATGCCGATCACCTGCCACCCTACCTAAAACCTCTTTCCTCATTACCTTAGCCAGCTTCATCCTGACCCACAACTTCTTCACTTTTGAAGGCCAGACATACCAACAATTAAAGGGAACAGCCATGGGTACCAGGATGGCCCACTCGTACGCCAACCTATTCATGGGTCGCTTAGAGGAAGCCTTCTTGGTTACCCAGGCCTGCCAACCCAAAGTTTGGTACAGATTTATTGATGACATCTTCATGATCTGGACTCACAGTGAAGAAGAACCTCAGAATTTCATATCCAATCTCAACTCCTTTGGTTCCATCAGATTCACCTGGTCCTACTCCAAATCCCATGCCACTTTCCTTGACGTTGACCTCCATCTGTCCAATGGCCAGCTTCACACGTCCGTCCACATCAAACCCACCAACAAGCAACAGTACCTCCATTATGACAGCTGCCACCCATTCCACATCAAATGGTCCCTTCCCTACAGCCTGGGTCTTCGTGGCAAATGAATCTGCTCCAGTCCGGAATCCCTGAACCATTACACCAACAACCTGAAAACAGCTTTCACATCCCGCAACTACCCTTCCGACCTGGTACAGAAGCAAATTCAGAGCCACTTCCTCATCCCCTCAAACCCAGAACCTCCCACAGAAGAACCACAAAAGTGCCCCACTTGTGACAGGATATTTCCGGGACTGCATCAGACTCTGAATGTGACTCTCCAGCAGGGATACGACTTCCTCAAATCCTGCCCTGAAATGAGATCCATCCTTCATGAAATCCTCCCCACTCCACCAAGAGTGTCTTTCCGCCGTCCACCTAACCTTCGTAACCTCTTAGTTCATCCCTATGAAATCCCTAAACCACCTTCCTTACCCTCTGGCTCCTACCCTTGTAACTGCCCCCGGTGTAAAACCTGTCCAATACACCCTCCCACCACCACTTACTCCAGTCCTGTAACCCGGAAGGTGTACACGATCAAAGGCAGAGCCACATGTGGAAGCATCCACGTGATTTACCAACTGACCTGCCTGCACTGTGAAGCTTTCTATGTGGGAATGACCAGCAACAAACTGTCTATTCGCATGAATGGACACAGGCAGACAGTGTTTGTTGGTAATGAGGATCACCCTGTGGCTAAACATGCCTTGGTGCACGGCCAGCACATCTTGGCACAGTGTTACACCGTCCGGGTTATCTGGATACTTCCCACTAACACCAACCTGTCAGAACTCCGGAGATGGGAACTTGCCCTTCAATATATCCTCTCTTCTCATTATCTGCCAGGCCTCAACCTCCGCTAATTTCAAGTTGCCGCCGCTCATACCTCACCTGTCTTTCAACAACATCTTTGCCTCTGTACTTCCGCCTCAACTGACATCTCTGCCCAAACTCTTTGCCTTTACAAATGTCTGCTTGTGACTGTGTATGTGCGTGCGGATGGATATGTGTGTGTGTGTGCGAGTGTATACCTGTCCTTTTTTCCCCCTAAGGTAAGTCTTTCCACTCCCGGGATTGGAATGACTCCTTACCCTCTCCCTTAAAACCCACATCCTTTCGTCTTTCCCTCTCCTTCCCTCTTTCCTGACGAAGCAACCATTGGTTGCGAAAGCTAGAATTTTGTGTGTATGTATGTATTTGTTTGTGTTTCTATCGACCTATTGGGTAACAGAAATTCTGACCCAAGCTACTTCAGCATGCTCTAAGTTCATAAATGTAAAGAAGAGTTCCTAGCTTTATTTCAGAGATGTGGAAGTGGAGAATTCCTCTGTGCTGTCTTCCCACTTCCAATCTACTCCTCTGTGTCATCGTTCTCTGTACACAATTAATTCCCCTTACCTGTGACCAGAATGAGCTCATTGATGCCACATTGTGCATTGTCCTCGATGGTGAGTGTTCATCTGAGGTGAGGGTATCATCTGGATTGCCCCAGGGAAGTGTGGTAGGTCCGCTGTTGTTTTCTATCTACATAAATGATCTTTTGGATAGGGTGGATAGCAATGTGCGGCTGTTTGCTGATGATGCTGTGGTGTACGGGAAGGTGTCGTCTTTGTGTGACTGTAGGAGGATACAAGATGACTTGGACAGGATTTGTGATTGGTGTAAAGAATGGCAGCTAACTCTAAATATAGAAAAATACAAATTAATGCAGATGAATAGGAAAAAGAATGCCATAACATTTGAATACTCCATTAGTAGTGTAGCGCTTGACACAGGCACATCGATTAAATATTTGTGCGTCACATTGCAGAGCGATATGAAGTGGGACAAGCATTGGCAGTTGTGGGGAAGGCGGATAGTCGTCTTCGGTTCATTGGTAGAATTTTGGGAAGATGTGGTTCATCTGTAAAGGAGGCCGCTTATAAAACACTAATACGACCTATTCTTGAGTACTGCTTGAGCGTTTGGGATCCCTATCAGGTCGGATTGAGGGAGGACATAGAAGCAGTTCAGAGGCGGGCTGCTAGATTTGTTACTGGTAGGTTTGATCATCACGTGAGTGTTACGGAAATGCTTCAGGAACTCAGGTGGGAGTCTCTGGAGTAAAGGAGCCGTTCTTTTCGTGAATCGCTACTGAGGACATTTAGAGAACCAGCATTTGAGGCTGACTCCAGTACAATTTTACTGCCGCCAACTTACATTTTGCGGAAAGACCACAAAGATAAGATAAGAGAGATTAGGGCTTGTACAGAGGCATATAGGCAGTCATTTTTCCCTCGTTCTGTTTGGGAGTGGAACAGGGAGAGAAGATGCTAGTTGTGGTATGAGGTACGCTCCGCCACGCACTGTATGGCGGATTGCGGAGTATGTATGTAGATGTAGGTGTAGATATTCCTATCTCATGCACCTTCTGCGCCTCACTACTATCTGTCAGCCACCATTCCTCGGCACTCTGTCCTGTTCCCCTGCCAGCACATTATAGTGAGCTGGGACAATGTAGCCGTACAGGTGCGTCTGCATGTGTGTGTGTGTGTGTGTGTGTGTGTGTGTGTGTGTGTGTGTGTGTGTGTGTGTGTGTGCGTGCGCACACGTGTGTGCGCGTATGGGCATAGAAAGGGGTTGAAAAGCAAAGTTCTCAGTGGTGACTGGCACTGCACAACTCTGTGTCAATAGAGGAGGATTGTACTGTCTTATTTTGATCTCGCGAAATCCACTTGAAACAGATAAGAAATGAAATTTTGTGAACATATTGAAAACCATCCCATCTCATAGACATCCACCTGGTGTAGAATCCTAAAACATATTCAGGTATCCCAAACAGAATGACTCCTGCCATGGCAACAACAGACACGCAACCACAGTCTCTGGCTGCCAAGGGCAGACTCAGAGTCTGTCTTCGGCACTGAAGGACTGTGTGTGTGTGT
Organism: Schistocerca americana; assembly: GCF_021461395.2. NCBI lineage: Eukaryota > Metazoa > Arthropoda > Insecta > Orthoptera > Acrididae > Schistocerca > Schistocerca americana. Next base: position 982,877,043 of record NC_060121.1, read on the forward strand.
GTGTGTGTGTGTGTGTGTGTGTGTTGTCTGATTCCAATGAAGGCTTACTGGTTTGACAGTCTTTTTGTTGTTCCTCTCTATGACTCAGCATCTCCGCTATATGGTGAGTAGTAATCTATCCTTTTCATAATATTCCCATGCTCGTGAAAGCCATGGACAAGGTAATTTAGTGGATGCAGTATTTCTTGATTTCCAGTAAACATTTGATTTGGTACCAAACCAATGATTGTTAACAAAAGCATGATTATATGGGATATCATACAAAATTTGTGACTGGATTGAGATTTCCTTGATACGTTGCTCTCTTGGAAGGACAGTCATCAAGATACGTAGAGGTAACTTCAGGCATGCCCTAGTGTTGGAACCTTAGTTGTTTATATTGTATATTAATGTCCCAGCAGCAGTGTTATTAGTAACCTCAACTTTTTACAGATGGTGCAGTTGTATTTATTGAAGTACTATCCGGGAAGAGCAGCACAAATACTAAGTCAGATTTTTATGAGATTTCAAGGGTCTTCAAAAGATTGGCAGCTTATATTAAAAAATAATTATAAATGTAATATGTCTTTCTCCAAATGATGGGAAAAAAGAAAAAGTAGTATCCTGTGACCACACTGTAAATGAGTCACAGTTGTAATCAGGTGACTCCTACAAATATGTGAGCATAGCAATTTGTAGGGATATGAAACAGAATGATCACAAAGGCTCAGTCAAAGTTAAGGCATGTGGCAGACTTCAGTTCATTGGCAGTATAGTGGGGAAATGTGGCCAGTCTTTAACATTCCTGTTAAACTGGATTCAGGTTTGAATTTAATACATTGTTGTAAGGTAGTAACTCATCAATTTTACTTCACTGCAATAACAACTGCTTATAACTAGGCATTGTTCTTGCATGTGAGAACTACTGAATAATGTAATTGGTGTGTTTGCTTTTAACTTTGACTGTATTGTCTAAACCAATAGGAAAGTTTACATCGATATTTATATTATACTGCCTGGTACAGTTTAGACTCACAAAGACTGGTGCATCCATAGCTGCGCACAGACTCCCTCCCATGGTCACTGCCACACCATCTTAAATAACTTTAAAATAATCAGATGTATTTTACATTACTGAAAGTACAGTATTAATAGACTTACAATTAAAAGTTACAATTTTAGAAAAAGTTATGCACATCAAGGATCACCATAAATTATAAAGAGTCTTATGCAATTATAATAAGATTTCAGAATACATTACAATATCTATGTAACATTATGCTGTGTTATATTTTATGATAATAATTTCAGCTAATATTTTAATTATGTCCAAATTATAATGGGCAATTTATTGCTATCATACCTTTAGTATTTCTGTGTGAAATGTGTTGTATATCACTTACAACTTTTGGTGTGAAAAAGTGTTTTGTTTAAATGACCTTTCCGTTCATATGAAAAGTTGCTTCATTGCTGAACACAAGTCTGCCATGAAAATTATTCTCTTTCCAGACATTCTTGCAGAGCAATGCTAAAATTTGAACATAGGTTTTCGTCATTACCTGTTAGAGCATGACACAGGTGTGAATGATATGGCTGTACCTTCAGGTACCTTTATAACTCACTGACATAATGTGATATGAGATACGTTCAGTTCCCTCCTGCCTTTTGTAGTTAATTTCTTAGGTCTAGAGAGATTTGTTCCCTCAAAATGACATTGGACTATGGTGATGGTCTGATGTTGACGACATTCAAGAATACAAAATACTTTCCTCATGGTTAAATGCTGCTGTCTGATTGGGCAGAAGAAACAAGCACCAACAATCGTTTGTAATATATTTGTGTGTGTGTGTGTGTGTGTGTGTGTGTGTGTGTGTGTGTGTGCGTGCGCGCTTGAGAGTGAGAGAGAAAGAGAGAGAGGGTGCAGCTGTTTTATGGACTATTTTATTGTTTTGCTGTCTTGTAGCGTCTAAGAACATTATCACTTAAAGACTGATTATCTTCCATGTTTTAGATGATGCGTTTAGTCACACAGCATCATCCTGACCTTGTGCAAACCACGCACCTGCATTTGGCACAGCAGCTTGAAGGTGAGGGTGCCTTTAAAAGTTCTGAACAACACTACATATCTGCAGGAGAATGGAAGAGTGCTGTTAACATGTATCGTAATGCTGGAATGTGGGATGATGCTTTTCGGGTATGTGCTTCATTTAATTAGATTTTTATTTTGTTTGTAAGAATTTATACTAGCTAATACAAAATGCATAAATGCCTGCTTTCATGGATGAGTATAAGGTGGAGGACCCAGGCTCTAATCCTGCTATTGTGGGTTTTTTATTTGTGGGGCAGGGGAGGGGAGCTCTCAGGATTACAGTAATAACTGAAAGATCAGAAGATCAGTATGGTGACCAGATGACACTAACTACTGCCAGCCATTGAAGTTTAATTCAGTGGATGAAGCTGCAGCATGCCATGGTTTATTTATTTGATGATCTTATAACTTTAGTATTGTTCTGTGTACGGTAGACATTGGACCTGCCCATAAGCATTTCGTACTCAAAACACAATTTTTTCAATAAGAAATAGCATTGCAGTATTGATCACATTTTACAAAATAACATTAACGAGTCTTACATATTTCTCGTCTAGATTCTCCCTCACAGTAGGGAAGAAGTGCTCAACAAGGCACTCCTGTACTGATGATTTGTATGTGCCCTTGTACATTATAATGCTTTAGAAAGTTTAATGGTAGGATGGAGTGTACATTTTTGAAATAGTACTGAAATTAAAGTTCCTGGCAGATTAAAGCTGTGTGCTGGACGGAGACTCGAACTCGGGACCTTTGCCTTTCGCGGGCAAGTGCTCTACCAACTGAGCTGCCCAAGCATGACTCACGCCCCCCGTCCTCACAGCTTTACTTCTGCCAGTACCTCGTCTCCTACCTTCCAAGCTTAACAGAAGCTCTCCTGCAAACCTTGCAGAACTAGCACTCCTGAAAGAAATGATATTGCGGAGACATGGCTTAGCCACAGCCTGGGGGATGTTTCCAGAATGAGATTTTCACTCTGCAGCGGAGTGTGCGCTGATATGAAACTTCCTGGCAGATTAAAACTGTGTGCCGGACCGAGACTCGTACTCGGTACCTTTGTCTTTCGCGGGCAAGTGCTCTACCAGCTGAGCTACCCAAGCACGACTCACGCCTCGTCCTCACAGCTTTACTTCTGGCAGTACCTCGTCTCCTACCTTCCAAACTTAACAGAAGCTCTCCTGCAAACCTTGCAGAACTAGCACTCCTGAAAGAAAGGATATTGTGGTGGCATGGCTTAGCCCGCGAAAGGCAAAGGTCCCGAGTTTGAGTCTTGGTCCGACACACAGTTTTAATCTGCCAGGAAGTTTCATATCAGCGCATACTCCGCTGCAGAGTGAAAATCTCATTCTAGTACTGAAATTGTCTGCTTCACTTGTAGATCAGTTGTTTTTTCTTGTACAGTAGTTGTACACATATTCTTTACAGGAAATACAAGGATAACTACAGTTCAGATTTTCATTTGTAATAATTATTTTTTTCTGATACATGGTATGTTTCACAATTCATGTTGCACACTTGTAGAGCTTGTAGAGGCGACTTAGTTGATCAAGTTTTATACAGAAACCCATGTCCAGAAACGGGTTGTTTCCATCTTACAAGGAAAACAAAAGCTACTCAATTATGCGCTACCTTTTATGGTAGGCTACCCACATTTGTGAATGGTATGATGACGTGATGTCATCTGATGTCCTCTGTTTCCATCTGTCTTGTTTTCATACTTTGTGGTGATGCATCACTTGACATTACAGTGACTAGTACTGCAGTAACAGGACACCTGAGTACATATTTGCAGAGCACACTGATATGTTGTTAATTTTCAGTGAAGCTCACCATTGTGGAAGAGAGGATTAACATCTGTACCACAAGAACTTTCCAAATTGTTTGACTCCTTCTCATCCCATGTTTGCCAGAGTAGAACAATGGCTGCAGGAAAGTGCATGTTCTGCGTGAACAGCAGCTCCACCCATGTCACCCTCAGAAAGCACACATTATGCCTCCAGCAGATTTTGTACCACATCTCAACTTGTGTAAATGATCTTTACACCATTGTGTGAATTTTCCTCAGTTTCCAAGGCGAATTTTGTTCATCGATGAAGTGCATTTCAACAGGGAAGGTACTGTGAATTCTCAAAAGAGCCAGATTTGGGATCAAGAAAACCCCAAAGCCATGTGTACACGAAGATTTCAGCTCACCTTCGTTATCAATGTCTGGGGAGTTATTTGCGATGGTCGTGTGATTGAGCCATGCATCCTTCTTCCCACATAACGGGTGCCAGGTACTGGACATTCCTGCAACATTTGCTAATGGAGTTTTTGTAAGATGTGCTATTGGACAGTCAACAAGAATTGTGGTTTCAGCATGATGGTGCAGCAGTACATTTTGCTGCAGTTCGTGTACGAAACCATCTGAACGTAGTCTACAGGGACAGATGGATTGATCAAGGTAGACCACATGCTTGGCCACCAAGATCCCCAGATTCAAGCCCTTTGGACTTTCGCTTGTGGGGCCACATGAAGAATCTTGTTTACAAGACCCCAGTTCAGTCAGAGGAAGATCTGCTTGAATGGATCATGGCTGTGGCAGAAGTGACGAACCATTCACCATGCATACTGGACATAGTTTATGCGAACTTACTGCACAGATACACTGTGTGCACTGAACTTGGTGATCAACATATTGAACAGCTGTTGTAATATCACAGTAAGTAGGAGTGAAATCTGTACATATTTTTGCCCTTGTAACATGGAAACAGACTGTTTCTGCATGTGGCTTCCTATGTGAAACTTGATCTATTAAGTCCCCTCTACAACTTTCAGATGTTTGTAACATGAATTGTGAAACACACTGTATAAGTGTAGGGGTACGATAGAATTTTTTCTTCTCTGAAAAGGTGCTTGGACAGTGGTCTTTGGTCTATTCTCATCAATAATCAATTTGTCTTTTTCTCTAATCTGAATAATTTTTGGCTTATTTTACAGGTTCCCCAAAATGCAGTCTCAAAAGCCTTATATTATGGCCATCAACAGCCTCATGGCCAGTGTGTGGCTGCAATGTCTTTGCTGTACTTGATGTAGGAATATATTGTGGAGGACGTATAGTGGTTCTGTTCAAAAGGTTTACTGAATCATCTGAAACTACCGCAGCAGAGTCACTGCTTGTGATTTTATTTATATCTTCAATAGATATTATTACCATGTACCTTCCTGGCTCTTATGACAGATAGTCATAAAGTTTTAGTTATCACCTCAGAGATGGGAGCTGCAACCATGAAACTTGATGGTGGTGTATATTCTCCTCTACATATTCACCCTTCTATATGACATTTTTTTTAATGATGGTTGACTGGGCAGAGACCTTGTTTGTAGATTCTGCATTTTGGGTGTTCAGGGAACCTACCACCTTGAAGATCCCCTCATCCTCATTCTGAGAATGCTTGCCATGGAATGGTTTCTTCATGCACTGGAACCAGGAGACCACCAAATTAATTTCTCTGCCACTGTGGCTATAGCAAGACCTAGTCGTTACTGTGGTAATATGCACAGAGAGGCCATAGAAATGCAAAAGCACAATAACAGCTTTAACAGAAAAGAAGAATGATTTAAATTAGACATGTTGTGAACCTTAGTGCTAAATAAGACAAACCAACCATCTCATCCCCACTACAAGTTCAATAATGTATGGCAGTGCAACTCTGCAGTCATTGGCAGCGGGCCAATGAATGATGAACCGACCATTTCATGCGCACGAATAAATTGGTATTTCTCTTTTAGATGAATCTGATGATGATTATAATGATCAAAACCCGTAACTGAATCAAATAAAGAACTTAGCAACCAAAGGCTGTTTTAGTTTTTATGAACTCTTATTCCTACAGGATCAAATAAAATTAAATTCAGAATTCAATTCACTTTCATCTGCATTATCCACATTGTGGTGACAGTCTTCTAGGACCACTGCCATGATCCACTGAGGTGTCAATAACCACAGGGAGCACAGTGCATAATATCTGAATATTCATTTGAATGCTACTGGGGTGAAGTGTGGTGTTTGATGATCTTTTTTCTATTTTACAGTCAAATATTTAAAAACAGGATACAAAAATGCAGCAAACTGTACCTTTATCACTAAATGTGACCCTTCAATTACTCTTCGATTTTTACAAACAGTATTTATTACTTTTTTTGGCAAATATAATGCATATGTTTGTCTTAACATTAAAAATTCAACTGAAATTTGAAGGCATGTGTACTACCATTACGCATTCCCTTTTGGTGAAACAAAGTGATCAGTAAATACATTTTGCACTTCATTGGCTGCAGTGGCCAGTTCTATATGTTTAGGTGTTCCAATGATAACATTTGTTGTGGCCAATCTGTCTTTCTGCCATTCTCCTTTTCAACACTACATTTTTGTGCTAATGTAGAATACACAAAACTTCTGCACATTTGAGAAAAGCTTCCAGCAACTGGCAAGTTCAGCAAGTACTTGTAGCAAGATGCAAGAAACTGTTTCCTCTAACTTGTGGAAGCTACCTCTGGAAGTTGGCGAAACTTGTGGAAGTCGACATGCTGGCATTGTTTTCATGTAAAAGACGTGAGGAAATTTCCTTGTTAGTGTACACACACCTTAACAGTGTTTGGTCCTTCTTGTCCTGCTGTCCACTAGGTGGTCGAGATTTAGCTGCTCAAGGCCATCCTACTTTTCAACGGTGCCCTTGTGGTATTATCTGGCATATGAGGAGGATTTCTTTGGTGACACATCGTTAGTTTCGAGTGGTCTCAGTCATGCTCATTTGAGTTCATATCAAAAGACTGTGCATGCCATCCATTTAGTTAACTCCTGTCTCTTGGAAGAAAGTATTTTCAAAGTGGGAGAGATGTGGTTGTGCATTATTGTCTGTTAAGACTGCTGAAATATTGACTCTTCATCTGGATCCTGTCCCAGTACTGGACAAGGCCAAAATTACTATTGATACTGATGAGTGATGTTCAACTGGCCTGAAACATGAATGACTCACTTTTACGCTAAACCCATGGAACTACATGTCTCAGATATGCATTGTCACCTGACCACCTTGATGCTTGTCAGATGTCAGACAAATCCTGCACTTGTTGGTGAAGAAAAACTGACACCATTGGTCTAGGTTCTATTCTAGAAATTCCTTAGCCTACCTTCTTCATGCTCCATTGCACTGGCAAGTTTGTACTGTTTTTTGTATCAGATACCTAGGGGGGCAAATTGATCATGCAGAAATGGTTGTGTATTGCCTGAGTTAACATGGCCTTTCCAACTGCCTCCAGAAAAGGCAGAACTGAGCAGGAGAGTGCAGTGATTAGCACACTGGACTTGCATTCAGGAGGATGACAGTTCAATTTTGTGTCCAGCCATACTGATATAGATTTTCGGTAATTTCCCTAAATCACTTAATGCAAATGCCGGAATGGTTCCTTCCAAAGGGCATAGCCACTTTCCTTCTCCATTCTTCCCTAATCTGAGGTTGTTCTCTGTCTCTAATGATCTCATTATTGAAGGTGGGATATTTAACACTAATCTGCAAAAAGGGAGAGTGCAGTTGTTACACTGTTCTTGGGATACCTTCAGGCCATAATTTGTAGCCGGCTATCTTCAGCTGATGTTAATTGTGGATGACCATTATTAAGCAGATCTTCAGTATTTCTTTCATGATAGTGGTAGAATGTTGGAATGAAGTTGCTGAGGTGTACACCAGTTAAGTGGCTAATTTCGTGTGCTGACAATCTTTCTTACCATGAAGTAACAATATACACATGGACTAAACTTTAAATGACTCTTCAAAGCATGTCGATAGGCTGATCATGGTACACAAGCCACATTGTCTCTGTCATAGATGCAGACACAGAAAATTCTACTAAGCTACACCTCCACTAGACAGGTGGCTCCAGGTAATGATTTCCTGTGATCAACAGAGTAAGTCATGAGGTTCATACAAACCTGTTTTCGATGAATTTATTTGGAAACCTTATTTTACAACAGAAATCACAAAGTAAATTCCACCAATCTGGTGGCATATGTTGGTGTCAGTAGACATAGTTTGTACTGATAATACACTACTGGCCATTAAAATTACTACACCAGGAAGAAATGCAGATGATAAACGGGTATTCATTGGACAAATATATTATACCTGAACTGACACATGTTTACACTTTCATACAATTTTGGCGCATACATCCTGAGAAATCAGTACCCAGAACAACCACCTCTGGCCGTAATAACGGCCTTGATACGCCTGGGCATTGAGTCAAACAGAGCTTGGATGGCGTGTACAGGTACAGCTGCCCATGCAGCTTCAACACGATACCACAGTTCATCAATAGTAGTGACTGGTGTATTGCGACGAGCCAGTTGCTCGGCCACCATTGACCAGACATTTTCAATTGGTGAGAGATCTGGAGAATGTGCAGGCCAGGCCAGCAGTCGAACATTTTCTGTATCCAGAAAGGCCCATACAGGACCTGCAACATGCGGTTGTGCATTATCCTCCTGAAATGTAGGGTTTCGCAGGGATCGAATGAAGGGTAGAGCCACGGATCGTAACACGTCTGAAATGTAATGTCCACTGTTGAAAGTGCCGTCAATGCGTACACGAGGTGACCGAGACATGTAACCAGTGGGGCACCCCATACCATCACGCTGGGTGATATTCCAGTATGACGATGACGAATACACGCTTCCAATGTGCGTTCACCGCGATGTCGCCAAACACGGATGCGACCATCATGATGCTGTAAACAGAACCTGGATTCATACGAAAAAATGACGTTTTGCCATTTGTGCACCCATGTTCGTCATTGAGTACACCATCGCAGGTGCCCCTGTCTGTGATGCAGTGTCAAGGGTGACTGCAGCCATGGTCTCTGAGCTGATAGTCCATGCTGCTGCAAGTGTCGTCGAACTGTTCGTGCAGATGGTTGTTGCCTTGCAAACATCCCCACCTGTTGATTCAGGGATCGAGACGTGGCTGCACGATCTGTTACAGCCATGCGGATAAGATCCCTGTCATCTTGACTGCTAGAGATATGAGGGCGTTGGGATCCAGCACGGCGTTCCGCATTACCCTCCTGAAACCACCGATTCCATATTCTGCTAACAGTCATTGGATCTCGACCAACGCAAGCAGCAATGTCGCGATACGATAAACTGCAATCGCAATAGGCTACAATTCGACCTTTATTAAAGTCAGATTGTTATGGTACGCATTTCTCCTCCTTACACGAGGCATCAAAACAATGTTTCACCAGGCAATGCCGGTCAACTGCTGTTTGTGTATGAGAAATCGGTTGGAAACTTTCCTCATGTCAGCACGTTGTAGGTGTCGCCACCGGCGCCGACCTTGTGTGAATGCTCTGAAAAGCTAATCATTTTCATATCACAGCATCTTCTTCCTGTCAGTTAAATTTCGCATCTGTAGCATGTCATCTTGGTGGTGTAGCAATTTTATTGGCCAGTAGTGTAGATTTAGTCACTGCTACTAACATTAGGAGTAGACCCCTCCTGGTGTGTGAGTAGGCTTGAAGTAGTTCATAGGATGCTCACATAAACAACAGGGTGGTGGTGGGGCTCTGTAGGTTAGCTTCATCTTCTGTTGCTTTCCTTTCATAGAGTGGTTCATTTTATTTTATTTGATAAATAACTGTTGTATGTTAGAGTTTGAGGTGGTGTTATCAGGCCCTGTGGGAGAACATCAATAAATAATCACCAATAAACTGTCAGGCCTAGTGGTCCAACAGTAAAGCACATGCTGGAAGCTGGAAGGTCACAGGAACAAATCCTGGTTGGACCATGGATATTTCAATCTACAATTAATGTAGCCTTCGTAGCAGGATTACTGGCATAGGCTGGAGACATGCAAGTCGCCGAAGTAGTGTTCAGTTGAAAGATTTGCGCGAGACTGTTGAACCGTACAGAATTATTCTTATACCAAGCTTGCCTTTGAAATTCACACTTTAAAAAGTTTGTTGCTCAGAATATAAGTGGAACAGCATTTACGTAAACACCAGGTACACTCTATGGCTTCAACCCACAGTTCAGTCGATTATCCAGCACAGTACTGCAGTGCAAATTTTCTACAATTTGTATCCTGCATTAATGAGGCCTCTTTGAAATGGGTGGTGTTTTCAATTACTGCTAACCCATGTCTGTAATGACAAAAATCCATTCAGCATTATTGTCTCAGTTCATCAGCGATGAATCTCTATCACCTTGTGGGTTGGAATTGTACTAGACCAACTAATAAGACCTTATTTGCTGCTGTCCTGTTTGAATGGTGGACATTATCTGTTGTTCATTTGGGATATGCTGTCACTGTTGCATCTTGTTGTGTATGAGAGGATGTGGTTTCAACAAGACCATGTACCATTCCACTTTGATATTAATGTCTGTGAGCCCCTGAGCATTTGAATGACAGATACCCTCATTGTGGGACCGGAGAAGGAGATTCTGTTCCTATTTCTGGTATGTCAGATCATCTGTTGCTGCCTTGAGAGACTAGGCTAACCTGAATGGCTACTGTTTCAAAATAGTCTATAATTTGAAAATATCAGAAACTGTGGTAACACAGACCACACACATCCCTGTAGTCATTGACATTGCTTGGCTCTCAAGGGAAGGAGAGCTTGTGGTGTACACTAAACTATGCCTCCACTAAATCCCAAACCTCTCCATAGATTCACAAAGTGAAGGGGTATGTTTAACACATTGGAGCCTAACGGGCCAGCAATCCAGTTAATACCCAGATCCTGAGGAAATTTGCTACAATTTACAATGTTTTAATAAATTTACTAATCCACTTACCTCTTTCGACAGTATATCAGCTAAACCTTCCATCCTTCCTCTTTATAAACATGTATACGTTTAGCACAAATAAATTATACAGGGATTTGTAGATATTACTCTAAAGATACTGTTTTTCAGCATTTTTACTTTTCCCCGAAGCGGACAGAATTTTCGTAAGTCATAGGGAATGGTAGGCTATTGACTGAAAATCACTTGTCAGCAGAAAATACTAAATGCTTCATTTATAGGTAAAGTGTTTTATTGGGCTATGGTTTTTTTCTCATTTTTACAAATTAGATAACTACACTCGGGTATGAAATGCTTCAAAACACTTAGAAACACGAAGGCCTGTGTTACATGGCCTACAGTAGTATATGGTCTCTTTCCTGACTACCTTTCCTGCAGCTTTTCGTTGTTCCCAACAGAACTTGCATCTTCTAGCTGGGTTTGTTTTCTTTTGTGTTGGTGGCAGTTTCTCAGGGAAATTATGTGCTGTGAGTCTCTTTGCACTTGCAACTCCAGATGCGGAATGTGTGTCTTTATTTAGTTCTGCTCCTCCTTTTTAAACCAGATGCTTTGCTAATTTACAAATAAAAATCTGCTAGAGCACACTTTTTTGATATTTTGGTATTGTGAATAACGTTGGCATTCACAACTGCCCGCATACAAATATGGAAGAAAATCTTTTTCCACCATTTTACAGTCTTTCGCTGGAAGGGATAGTAACTCATCAGCTGGTCTCCTCTGTCAACACCTGTTTTAGACAAGTTGTAGTCTAGTACAACGTCTGGCTTTACTACCTCAACATATCCAATCCTGGATTTTACACTGACATGTGAAGCAGTCGTCTTATGCTGTGTTGACAACATGTGTACATCACATTTGTCTTCCCATTTCAAGCAGAAAAGTTGTCCTTTGAGATGAAATGCCATTTCTCCTTCCTTTAGTTTTTAATTTATTTAGTCTCTGGGCAAACCTATCCTTTTCTTCATCACAGTTCCAACTCCCAATGTATTTCTTTCCCATAGTTCTTCAAGAACTGCAGGATTTGTATAAAATCTGTCCATGTATACCACAAGTCCTTTTCCCAAATAAGAAGAACATAGCCTCAGCAGCAGGGATTTGACAGAAATGTCAACATTGCCCTTTCCACCAGTGTAAACTTCAGCATGTAACCTGTTTGAGCATCACTTACAACATACAGTTTTATTCCACATTTCTTTGGTTTGCCTTTCATATAAATACGGAATCCAGTTCTCCCATCAAAATGACATATTGCTTCATTCACAGTCAGATCTAGTGATGGATAAAAGTCTTTTCTGCATCTTTCTGTGAAAAAGTCCCAAAAAGGTCTTGTTTTATGCAGAGGGTCATAGCCTGGTTCTTGTTCAGGTATCCATAGTGCATTATTGTTCACATGCTGCATCCTGAATACGGCAAAAAATCTGTCTCGTGACATTAGCTGAGAAGCAAATGATGAAACAAGCACAGGTTCTTCAGACCAATAATCCCTAAGTTTACGTTTCTGTACAACACACATATGCAAAATGATTGCAAAAAATTGATATACTACATGTATCCTCACTTCTCTCCATTTCTTCCATAAAAATTTTGGTTTGATTCTGTTCTGACGGCGAAGTTCAGAAATAGTATCAGTAGCATATATATTTGTCTTTGATTTTACTTTTAGAAACATGCAGTGATCAAAAAATTGCAACTAATACTCCAGTTCTGTTGACAATATATTGACAGGAACCTGAATTCCACTCATTTCTTCAAACATAGGTAATTAGTGAGTGCATCAAAATGACACCATTCATTATGAAGGGGAGGCTGTTGAACTGTATGACAAACCTGACTAATACAAACTTGTGCATTAGCTTCTTCATATTCACTACCATCGTTTCTATCAGCAGCACAGCTTTCGCTCTCCAGTTCACGTGAGTCATTGTTATCTTCTGAAAAATCGCCAATGTCGTCCAAAAGATCCTCAAGTTGTGAGCCATTGTTCAAGAGTTCTTCAATCTCTAAGTTTGGCAAGTGATGTCTCATAGCCATATTCACTACTTATATGTTATTACATATGGGAAGGATGCACACAATAGCACAACATGGCAGCCGACATAGGAGAAAACAACCTTCAACAATATTCCAAGCACGTGCGCAGTTCATGTAACACTGGTACCACTCACAAGAGACTGGCGTGCACTAGCCATTAACAATGCAGTTACGACAAGACAAACAATTAGTCTCACCGCTTACACATGTAAAACACGTGTATAAATCACAAATAAATAAGTCCGAACTGAAGAACATATGACATACGTCAGTTGGATTTTGTGGTTAAAACATAGTGAACGTATCTAGTACGCCCATCGGTTCCAATGCTTTAATTTTCTGTTTCAGCTGAAAGAGATGCCAAGATTTTTGATGAATCATTTTATTTGTGTGTATTTATAATTGTGGATTTCCTTTTGTTAAGGTCTGCAAGCCTGTACATCAATGTAATCATAACATTCCAATTTAGGTAGCAAAAAATCATGGTGGTGTCCAAGCCAGGAATCAAGTGGCTTTCTTGTGGGCCAAATCTCTTGGAGGGGAATCAGCTGTGAAATTACTTTCAAAACTTAATCTATTGGAAGTAAGCATTGATTATGCGTGTGAAACATACCAGGTATGTGAATGACTCACTCATTTTGCCACTTTTAGCCAATTGTAATTATAACTCAGTTTACTCATAATCAGCCAAAATTATAATTCTATTTTATCTTCCATTAGACACAATTATTTTATTTAAATTATATCTGAGTTCATCATTTGACTGTTTTGTTTCTGTAATCATGAATCCATGTTGATGCTAAAAGGTAATGTGAACATATTCTGTGCCTGAGGTATACAGCAAAGTGCTTTCCGGTAACGAGTATCAAAATGTATGCACAAATGTGCTGTTGCAATGGTTCGCAAAGATAAGCTTAATAGCATATGTGCAAAAGATGCCATTCTTTTTTTACTAGCAGAATGCTTCATACTCTAACTTTTATTTGTAAACTTTGAAGCATACTAGCAAAGTTAATGTCAGTTAGTATCTTATTCAATCTTTTGTCCATTATGTTCAGTAGAACCTTCAAATATATGGAACAAATCAAGATATGAATTAACTTCTGTTCTTTTTTTAGTTTACTGTTGAGATTTTCAATGTTGTCATCATTAGTGCCTTTTTTATATGTATTCCCGCCCCCTCCTGCTAACATAATAATTTTCATCTTCTTTCAGTGCCTGAAAAGAATGGTTTGTCGGAAACGACAAGCTTCAGACTGATGTATTACACATAAAGTGAGACATGTTCATTTTAATGTTGTCAATGCATGATTTGCTTCTGTTGGCCTTTGTAGGGGGTTCATTTATCAGGAAAATGAAAATAATATATTAAGGGAAGTTCTGGGAGAATGTAAACACTTTAGGAGTAAATGAGACCTCTCACCAAACAGCAGAAATGCTGAACGATTGACAGACCTACAACCAGAATGAAAACTTGGCTAGCTTTCAGAATAAATTCTTTAATGAGCTAGAGTACAATTACATATATGCGTGCACATGCATGCATGCATACATGCTCACACACACACACACACACACACACACACACACACACACACACACACACACACACACACACACACACCTCACTATGAAGATAGTGTGGGGGCAGTCATTGGGAGGGTGTGAGAGGACAGAGGAAGGGGAACCATTGCTTAGAGGATGTTGTGCAATGAGTTAGCTGAGGTTGAGGCCAGGAATATTCGGAACTGAAGGATGTGTTGCAAGTACAACTCTCATCTACATCGTTCCTAAAATCTGATGCTGGGGGAAAGGTTGTGAAGCAGCCATTGAACTTGAGAATTTTGTGTTCTGCAGCATGTTGTGCCACTGGGTGATCAACTGTGTTGTTGTCTACCATTTGGTGATGGCCACTCTGGTGGAAAGCTAGATGTGGTGGCCATTCACTCTGATGAATAGCTGGTTGGTTGGTGTGTTGAAATTATAGGAGATCTGTTAAATGACGTGGCTGCCTTCACAGGTGGCCCTGCCTCTGATGGGATAGAATAAAGCTGTGACATGACTGGAGTTAGATTTGTTGAATGTGTGAATCAGGCAGCTAGGTCTTTCATGGGATACGGCCCACATGACAAGCTTTGGAAGTGTGAGTGCCTTAGGAATGGACCAGGATGTTGTGTAGGTTGAGTGGGCAGCAGAATACCACTTTAGGAGGGGTGAGAAGGATCGTGGGTATGATGTCTCTCATTTTTTGGCATTATGATAATTAATCAAAGCTCTGGACATGGTTCATTTGCTCTATTCAAGGGTTACATTGGGTGTTTTGAGGGAGGGGGGCTTCTTTGCAGCTGACTCTTGGGGATGGTGAGAGTATTATGGGTGTATGAGGATATGGCTGGGAAATCTGTTTGGGGGAGGGTGGGTGGGGGGGCACCTGTCTGTGAAGACTTCTTGTGAAATCTTCAGCACACTGGGTAAGGGAATTCTCATCTGTCCAGATAAGCTGTCCATGGTTGGCCAGATTATATGGGAGTGATAACTGTCAAAATTCAGATATTGTTGATGGTCTGTGGGTTTCACAGGGCAGAGATATGGCTGGAGCCATCGGAGAGTTGGATATCAACATCCAGGAAGTTGGCACATTTGATTGAAGAAGACCAGGTAAAGCTTATGGGAGAGAAGATGTAGATATTGTCAAGGAATGGCCTCAATCTCCACTAACACAGTGTCCCCACACTCTTCCCAAAAGTTTCCCCTTACTCTATCCCATCACCCTCTCCCAATCCAGGCCTCCATGTCATCTTCACAATGCGCTGCATCAACTCACTGGCTGCATGTGTTGTATATCTGGCCCATGCACCCACCACTGCCATTTCCCTCATTTCTTTCCTACACACCTTCTGCCTTCCTCCAGGCCACCAGCTGCTTATCCTCAGCACCTCCTCCTGCTTCCCACCTCTTTCTCCCTCTATCCACCCCACTTAACACAACCTCTTATCCCAATCAGCCTGTGAAATTGCAGTCCCAGCATTATGCGTCAAGTCAGCACAATGTAGGTGCACACGTGTGTGTTTCTGTGTGTGTGTGTGAGACACACACACATACAGGTGCAGCCATGTACCTGTGTGTGTGTGTGTGTGTGTGAGGATTTCTTCCGAAAGCTAGCAAAATTCTTTTTGTGTGCCTGTTGACAATCCAATGCTTCTACTATCTGGTGAGCGGTCTCCAATACTCTGAAAGTTAAATTAAACTGATATAGTATCGCTGTTAGTTTTTTTGAGCTGGGGTCAGTAGACAGTGTGTCAATATTTATATATCCTGCTAGTATGATGTTAACCCAGCCATTTGTACTGCAATGTTTATTGTTCATGTGAACAAGCAATTCATTAAGGGGCTCTGGAAAGATTCAAAATTATGAAATGTTCAATTTTTGCTTTTTAGCATTTTAAAAAGCTACAGACTTTCCCCTTCCAATTGAGATATAATTTATTCAGTTCAGAAGACTACAACTATTTTTAAAATATTTTTGAAATATGTTCTGCATGGGTATGACCCACTGTGGCTCTGTTAAATTGCTATCAAATGTTGTATTCCTGAATCTACATGCTCATAATGAACATTTTAGTTGTGTCAGAGAAAATAAGTGTTACAAAATAAGTGTTGTGGCTAATCTGTGATAGAGATGTATTGCTTGCTCGATTGTCATGTGTTTCATGCTTATTTACTCCTTTGTAATCCTGAAAATATTCATAGTGAATTCTGTTCATTGAAGTCTCTGTTGTATTGAAAGGTAATCATGGGTAAATGTAAAGTGATGAGAGATCCTCAGAAGGCTTTTAAGAAAAGGAGAAATGTTGGAAAGACAAAGGTAGGTGTCATTACCGTTAACAGTAAATATGATAACCAAGTGTGTGAACCTAACCTTGCTGGTAGACCTGCCCATTGCAATGAAAGTGAGAAAGAAAGTACTTTGCAGAGGAAACTTGGTTCAGTTAGCGAAAAGTATGAACGTTTTATGGGCAAATCGGATGTGAATGAAATATTTGATATGTCAGTTGTCAATGAGATTGTTGCAAACTGTGTAAGATGTATTCAGTTTAGTGAAGTTGGTCTGGAACTGTCTATAAAAAGTCACATAGGGCATGCCAGTGAAATGGAACTGAAGTGTGGTAATTGTTCATACACGAACACCAGTTGCAACACTATTGCAGTAACTCCAAATGAAGAAAATGGTAGCAAAATCTGTGAATACAACATTAGATTTGTTAATGTCTTGTGTACAATTTGTAAGGGTGCTACTGCAGGTGCAGTTTTCTGTGCCATGATGAATCTTCAAAATTCCCCAACCAAGATTATGAACTACAGGGTGTTCAAAAAGTCTCTCCGCAATGCTGTATGATTGTTAGCTGTGCATTCCGTATGATTGTTCACCTGCCTGGGTTACTTCTCTTCAGATGGTCTCTCCCAACATTCCACTGTTGTGTTTATCTCAGCCAGCATCAATAGTATCATTGGTGTGTGTCGTTATGTGTTGATGTGAACGTTTAACTTTAGTTCCTTTGTTCATTTGTGGTTTTTTTTGTCAGTGTTAAAATGCTAACCATTGAAGAACGTGTGTTTTTAGTCAAACAAGTGTTCAAAGCTGTTGGTAAATACACAGTTTCAGTTCGTCAAACATTTAATTCAGTTTTCCTGGAGACAACACTCCCACATCACGATACTGTGTGAGATTTGACTAAAAAATTTCTAAGTACGGGTTCAGTGACAGATGCACTGAGAAGTGGTCATCCTAGTGTTTTGTCTGATAAAATGTCCATGAGTCCAAACAAGTCAGTAAGAAAATTCGTCCAGGAAATCGATATTAGTGTCAGAATGGCCCACACAGCTGTAAGGAAAAAATTAGAACTTTTCCCATACAAAGTGACAGTCGTGCAAGAACTGAAACTAGCAATTTCTCCTCTGTCAAGGTTGTTTAATTGAAACCCATTTTGTGTATAATTATCTCTGTGAAATTCATGTACGTTGATTACCACAACACTTGAAAATTTTGATCACTCTTTTAGACAGTATGTGAGTTTGTAATAGTTACTTTCTTGGTCACACATGAGTAATTTGGAAGGTCATATCTGAATGGCATGTCAAGGAAAACTGTTTTAGGTGTTAAATAGGCAACCAAAATGTAAGGATCTAGACAGTGTGACATGTGGAGGTTTGGGTCAGTCTTGGCCGAACTGGAGGAGGCAGCTGCTCATGATAAGCAGGATATATGGGTTTGAGTCCCAGGCTGTTGGGTAGAAGGTCTGTACCTAATACAGCTGATATCAAGGAATTTGCAGTCAGTGAATTAGATTTTAAAACCACTTTTTTGATACAATGCAAGGTAGTTTGTTTCTTGAAGCATTTATTAGATGTTGGCTGTTGTTGCAGGCAACATCACTCATTCCTCTTGCAGTTACCACAATATCAGAAGTGGTTATAATGTTAATGACATTGAAACTGATGCATTTCAAAAGAACTAGCTTCAGTATGTACCTTCATAACAAAAACAAATTTTTATTGATATTGACGCCAATGTTATGGCAGGCTAGGACTCTTTCACCTTGCCTTTGTACCTTGAAATGCTGGGTGATGTGTGTTACTTATATTTCCAATATTATTATTACTGTTATTGGTGGGACATTAAACTTTTATCATCATTCCTTTTTTGTTATTAATTTCCATGTTGATATCAGTACTAGGTCATTTGGAGACACCAAAATTCAGTCACTTTTCATGTCTGTTCACACCTATATTGAGAGAGATTAATAATAGTTACCTAACATTTTATGGAGGTGGTGTTGTACAATGTTAATGTATGTTAAAAACTACATTATGCGATATACAGCTGCAGTTGTACATGTTATTGGAGTCTATTAATTTTGATCTAGAATCAGACAATCATCGAGTCGGAAATCATCTCAGCTATTGAAATAGGTTCTCCCTACTGAGACACAAAGTTGGAATATGCTCACTATTTTTTATTTACTCAAATTTGTCATATTTAGTGACACTACCTTTTCCGTTAGATGTATACAAGGCGATATTAGTCTTGGCTTCAGTTGTCTAATGAAGTATGATTCCACAATGCATCTTTGTCGGCTGCAGAAATGACCTGGTTCAATGTGTTTGCCTCATTTTCGATGCTTCAAATACCATTGCTTCGAATGTAGTTTCTTCTTACAGTTTATTAAAAAAAATAGTAACATAATTCAAAATTATTTATGACGGCAACCTTCACATTGTTCTTCTGTCAACACACTACTGTGTTGGCAGAAGAGCCAACACCGTGTTGCTAGAGGAGACTGAAAGGCACACGTTTAATTACACGCAGACTGGCGTGAGGTCTGGAATAGGTCAGAGAAATAAGACTAGCAGAACGGGATGTAACTGGTAGAATACTTAACTTTAATCCACAATTGGTGAACATCTCTCTTGACTGTACATAATTTCCATCTCAATATAAACTGGTAATGGCACCTTGCTAGGTCGTAGCAAATGATGTAGCTGAAGGCTATGCTAACTATCGACTCAGCAAATGAGAGCGTATTTGTCAGTTAACCGTTGCTAGCAAAGTCGGCTGTACAACTGGGGCGAGTGCTAGGAAGTCTCTCTAGACCTGTCGTGTGGTGGCGCTCGGTCTGCAATCACTGACAGTGGCGACACGCGGGTCCGACGTATACTATTGGACCGCGGCCGATTTAAAGGCTACCACCTAGCAAGTGTGGTGTCTGGCGGTGACACCACATTCCTCCTCCACAAATCGGCGATCAGTTGTGTTATAAGGCTTCCGTCCGCCATGGGGAGGACCCCATGTTGACGTATGCGACGAGGTGGGGAGCCTAACAACAGGCGAGGCTGTGCCACCCGCACCCGGCCATTCGGTCCGAGGGGAGCTAGGAAACGCCTGAAAACCTAGTCCAGGGTGCACGCCAACATGCGATGTATGCGCCCGTAGAGAGACAGGAGGGGCCGAAGGGTCGACCTCCATCGCGTCGGGGTACTCGACGGGTGAAGACATCCATGTGGTCCAGATCGGGCAAGTGTTCCATGTCGGAGGACAGCTGGTCACGGGAAGCGATCGGCAGCACGTGACCCAGGGAGGCGCTTGGCGGCTGCAGCGACGCGTCCACTGCGGGCGCCGCCGGCGGGAGGACCGGCGGCGGCGCGTCGCCATGGCGCAAAATGGAAGGCATCATCGGTAACACCTGGGGATGAGGCGAGCCAGTAGATGGGTCCCCAGGGCGCTGACCGGGCGGCACCGTCGCCGAGAGCAGACGGGAGCTGCAGAACCCGTGCGATGGCAGAGGCGCAGCTGATTGAGATGCCGACGCATCTCACCAGAGGCCCCCGAAACCAGATACGTAGCGCGGCCGAGGCAGCGAAGAATGCGCCCTGCGATCCAACGCCGTGAACCTCGATAGTTGCGATAGTATACAACGTCGCCTGGAGCAAAAGCAGGTGGCTGCCGCTGCACAGGAACCTGATGCGGCGGATGCAGCAAAGACATCAAGGTTCAATGAGGACGACCGTGGAGCAACTCAGCCGGCGAGTGACCCATCTCAGGGCTGAGAGCGACACGAGGACAAAAAGAGCAATAACGTGTCCTCCCGAGAATGCGACTCTTTCAACTTCAACATCTGTGACTTGAAAGTCCGGACCAATCGTTCAGCGGCACCGTTTGACTGAAGCGAAAACGGCGCGGATGTCAGATGTTGAATACCATTGGCCTTGCAGAATGACTGAAATTCTGCGGACATGAATTGTGGGCCATTGTCGGAAACAATAGTCTGTGGAAGACCTTCAATGCAAAAGATAGCGGATAACGCTTGTATGGTGGCAGATGACGTCGTGGAAGACATCCGGACAACAAAAGGAAAATTACTGAAGGAATCGACCACAACCAACCATTGAGCATTCCAGAATGGACCAGCAAAATCGATGTGCAAGCGTTGCCAAGGGGAAGTGGCTTTCAGCCATGCAAAGAATGTCTGCGGTGGTGCGGATTGTTGTTCGGCACACGCCATGCAAGAAGAGCGCATATTCGTAATCACAGCATCGAATCCGAACCAAGTACAGTGCTGACGAGCAAGTTGTTTCGTTCGCACTATACCCCAATGTCCTTGGTGGAGAAGCCGTAAGACAGAGGACTGTAACGAACATGGGACCACGACCCTGGACTGATCATTATCAGAATGCAACAGCAAAACACCACGTCGAACAAAAAGTCTCTCCTTGTGAGCAAAAAATCGGTGAACCAACGGATCCTCGATCCGTGACTTGGACAAGGGCCATTGCGTAGCAACAAAACGCAAAACAGTAGCAAGGACAGGGTCAGCAGCTGTGGCTGTAGCTACACGACGAAAATCAATCGGAAACGATTCGACCACATCATCGGTTTCCGAATCAATGAACATGCAAGCAAGTTCGGAAGAATCGAATGCTCTATCCTCAGCAACAGGCAAACGGGACAATGCATCAGCGTTTCCGTGCTTAGCAGTGGACCGATACAAGATATCGTAGCGGTACTGCGAGAGGAAAATTGACCAGCGAATAAATTTCTGCGCTGTACGTGGAGGTACAGGCTTGTTCGGATGAAAAAGCGATGTCAAAGGTTTGTGGTCTGTGATGATGGTAAAGTGACGACCATACAAGAAATCATGAAACTTCGTAACACCAAATACGAGAGCCAAAGCTTCTTTCTCGATCTGTGAATAATTTCTTCGTGCAGACGAGAGCAATTTGGACGCAAAGGCAATAGGGCAATCATGCGATCCATCTTTGTGCCCAAGCATAGCACCGATCCCAAAATCCGATGCATCTACCATCAACAAAAGGGGTTTCTGGGGATCGAATGGCGTAAGGCAAGTATTTGAAAGCAACGCCGATTTCAACTGGCGAATGGCGCGTTCGCATTCCGTCGTCCAGACAAACGGAACACCTTTACGGCGTAAGCGATGAAGCGGAGCTGAAATGGAAGAGGCATGTGGCACATACCAGTGGTAATAATTAATTTTTCCCAGCACACTCTGTAGCTGCTTCAAATTCTGCGGCGAAGGCAAGTCTTGTATGGCACGGAGGTGTTCTGGACTGGGATGTATGCCTTGGGCATTGATTACATGTCCCAGGTAGGGTAAGTCACGAGCAAAAAACACACATTTGTCCTTCCGCAAGCGAAGACCATTGTGTCGCAAGACCTGAAATAATGTTCTGAGATTGGCTAAATGTTCTTCTTCTGTCTTTCCGGAGATCACAATATCGTGCAGATAGTTTGCTGCAGTAGGGACCGACGCACAAAAAGTTTACAGATATTGCTGAAACAATGCAGGGGCGGAGGCACACCCGAATGGCAGTCTTTTGAATCGGTACAAACCAAGATGCGTGTTAACCACCAAGACGCGCTGGGATTCGTCGTCCACTGGTATTTGCAAGTACGCATCTGCTAGGTCCAACTTCGAAAAATATTTACCCGGGCACAGTTTGTCAAAAAGATCTTCCGGGCGGGGTAAAGGATAAGTTGCAATCACTAGTTGTGGATTCACCGTTGCCTTGAAGTCCACACAAAGTCTCAATTTTCTGGAAGGTTTTGGCAAAATGACTAAGGGTGATGCCCAGAGAGAAGCCTGCACACGTTCAATTACACCTTGTGATTCCAAATCGTGTAACTTTCGTGCGACCTCATCACGCAATGCATGGGGAACATTGCGCGCTCTGAAAACTTTCGGTTGCGCATTTACTTTCAGGTCCAAATGTGCTGTATAGTTCTTAGCGCAACCTAGGCCCGCTGCAAAAATGTCTGCAAATTCTTCACATAGATGAGAAACAGTGGCTGAAGGCACAGTCTGGTTCACTGATAGGACCTGATTGACTATAGACAAATTAAACAACTGAAATAAATCTAAACCAAACAAGTTCACTCCAGAAGAAGAACGAAGGACGTAAAATGACACAAGTTTTGTTAGTCCCTTGTATGTTGCAAGAAGGCTGCACTGTCCTATCACAGGGATCTTGTGACCTGAATATGTAGTTAGCTTAACATTTGCGGCACGCAACGGGGGTTTGCCCAGCTGTTGGTATGTGTCATGATTGATTAGTGAAACTGCAGCTCCGGTATCGAGCTGGAACGGTATCACGTGGCCAAGAATGTCCAAGTCCACAAAAAGTTTATTGTCCTGCTGACGACAAGAGCGACTGTCTCGTGCAACGTGAACCGACACTGGTACAGAATCACTCTCGACTTGACGGGATTTCCGGCGACGTCGACGCACACTATTGGTGGGATGAACACAGTCACTGTTAGAGAAAGTGGCACTGGGCAGAGTGGAATTAACTACATGAATGTCCATGGGTGAAGGTCCACGAACCTGAGTATTCTTGGTTCGATTCCGGCGCGAAGCAAAGGGCCTGGAATGGTTGTGAGTGTCCAATCTGAGCTTTTTCTGGCAAACACTTTGAACATGTAGCACACCGCGGGCATGACTTTAGCACTGCATTTGCTTGCTTGCGTGGCAAACGTAGCGGAGAGCTTGGCGGCAGCTGCGCGGACGAGCACGAGGGCTGTTTACTGTTCCGTGCAGCTCGCCCGGCGGGCCGGTTAAAGTGACACACAGCTGGCGAAGTTTCAAATGATTCCTGAGCAAAGTCAAGTGTGTCGTGCCGATCCAATATGTCCATCACTTGTTGAAGGGAGGGATTGACTAGTTTCAAAATCTGTTCCCTTATACGAACATCAGAAACATTCTGTGCAATTGCATCACGTACCATTGTATCTGAATAAGGGAGCCCACATTCACACTCAAAAGCACAATCCCTAGTAAGGCCTCACAAAGTTGCAACCCACTCTCTATTAGTTTGACCGGCCACACGTTTTGTACGAAAGAAAGTATACCTTTTTGCAACTACATTGACTGATTCTTTGAAATATGCATCTAATGCAGACAAAATTTCGTCGTAGGACAGAGTTGCTACATCGCGTCGGGGAAATAATTTCACTATCACTCGGTACGTGGATACGCCGACGCATGCTAATAAGAAAGGCTGCCGCTCGTTACCTTGAATTCTGTAGGCGGCGAGATGGAATCCAAATTGGCATGACCACTCCTTCCAGCTTTCCAGTGCCGCATCAAAAGGACGAAAAGGTGGTGCAACTGCGTGTTGTGGCTGCGGGAGCGGTGGAGCGGCGGCTGCTGCATCGTTTTGCATCGCACGTTGACCCTGTCCAAGGGCATCCAATAAGGCCTGCGTCTGCTGGTTCTGCAAGCGATAAAATTCGGACAGTACATCTGGAGATTGTGGCGAAGCCATGACACAAGTAATTTAAACAAGTATATAGTTAGGAACGAAAAATCCTTGTCGCCATGTGCTGTGTTGGCAGAAGAGCCAACACCGTGTTGCTAGAGGAGACCGAAATGCACGCGTTTAATTACACGCAGACTGGCGTGAGGTCTGGAACAGGTCAGAGAAATAAGACTAGCAAAACAGGAGGTAACTGGTAGAATACGTAACTTTAATCCACAATTGGTGAACATCTCTCTTGACTGTACATAATTTCCATCTCAATATAAACTGGTAATGGCGCCTGGCTAGGTCGTAGCAAATGATGTAGCTGAAGGCTATGCTAACTATCGTCTCGGCAAATGAGAGCGTATTTGTCAGTTAACCGTCGCTAGCAAAGTCGGCTGTACAACTGGGGCGAGTGCTAGGAAGTCTCTCTAGACCTGCCGTGTGGTGGCGCTCGGTCTGCAATCACTGACAGTGGCGACACGCGGGCCCGACGTATACTAATGGACCGCGGCCGATTTAAAGGCTACCACCTAGCAAGTGTGGTGTCTGGCGGTGACACCACACACACACCAAGAGTTAACTGCCGACTGAGTACAGTCAATGACGACTGCAGCGTCAAAGACATTTTACACAACACACAAGCTTCCACTTGTAATCAGTCTCTTTGCTATTCTTCGATACATTTACTAATAGTAATCAATATGCTTTAATTCTCAAAAATATAAGTAAATTAACATATAATAAGGCAAATTATAATAAAAATTCTGACAAAAAATATAAGAAAACACTCACAATTTGGTATCGACAAATCCGGTAAAAATATACCACATCTCCCAGATCCATTACAACTGCTCCCCAGGGCTTTTGTTGTTATGAACATATACAACAAAATCCCGACCACTCTCAGTAATGGGTCTGTATTACACAATTAGTACATTAATGATGCAGTCTGATAACCTCTTCCAAATTTGGACTCTTTGAATCTGTGGACTTGTTACTGGCTGTTGTTGCAATGATACTTCCCCATCAATCCCATACACAAAAAATTCCAGTAAAGAAATTATTTGACATGACAAATATACATGGTATAGAACATACATGAGAAATATTCTAACATACAGCATACAGATTGAAAATAATAGTAAGGTAAAATTCATTTCCTAGAAGAAGATTTAAATTTTTTTTTTATATTAATGTTAATTTCATTATGCTTACATATTGTACAGTAAAAATGATACTGGACATATATATATATATATATATAATGTAGTGTTTTTTTCCTATATATTTGCCTTATATATATATATTTTTTTTAACTTCTGATTTTTTTAATTTTTTTTTTACTCGTTTTTTTTTTTTTTTTTTTTTTTTATTTATTTGTGATTTTCTTTTCTTTTTTTTTTTTTTTTTTTTTTTTAGTACAGCTAAAGATACATCAGTATTATCTAAATTTTTTGCAATTATTTATGTACACTTGCCCCTCTACTACAATATTACTACAAGTCACATTCTTGTGAAGAGTACTTTCACTCTCCACAACATCAGTATAAAGAACAATAAATTGCTCATATATCATGAGGCTTTATCTAAAATTGGTTTTGAAACTTATATCTTTGCATGCATGTCCTCACATGCATGCCTTCACCCACAGGGAAGACTTAGCTTCCAAAAATTAGAAAAATTCAGAAATGCTCATTAGGGAGACTTTTTTTTTTGTAAAAAAGTAAAAATAAATCTTTCTCTCATTCTTTGTTACAACAGTGATTTTTCATCAGTTTCAATTAACATGTGACTTCAAATTATTAATTTATACATGCAAATATACATACTTGGTTGTACAGGTAGTTTTGTTCTAACAAACATATTCCAGTGGAGGACTTTTGTTTTAGATGATAATAGGTTATTTAAATTTCGAAATTATGATTTCAATAGAGGGAAACATTCCACGTAGGAAATATATATCTAAAAACAAAGATGATGTGACTTACCAAATAAAAGTGCTGGCAGGTCGACAGACACACAAACAAACAGAAACATACGCACAAAATTCAAGCTTTCCCAACAAACTGTTGCCTCATTAGGAAAGAGGGAAGGAGAGGGAAAAGGCGAAAGGATGTGGGTTTTAAGGGAGAGGGTAAGGAGTCATTCCAATCCCAGGAGCGGAAAGACTTACCTTAGGGGGAAAAAAGAACGGGTATACACTCGCACACACACACATATCCATCCACACATATACAGACACAAGCAGATTTTTTTTTTTTACTTAAAAACGCCTATTACTTATTTTAATTATGTTTCCTCCAATTTCTGTTTTAGTTTATTATATTTATCTTTCTGATCTGTTCGTTCTATCCCGTGAGATTTTTTTTTTTTTTTAAAAAGACAAAAAACACTAATCAGCTACTGAAGCATCTTTATCTTCAATGGGTTGCAGGGGTTACAGCCCCTGGGGAGGTGGGTGGGTATTCATGCATGGCTGTCTTCACTTGCACGTTGTAGCTACGCAAGGCGTCTAAATTTGTTTATATTTAGTTTGCCCCCCACCCAAAACACCCCATTTCCCACGCTTGTCCCATTAGTGTAATTAGGCTTCTTGTGGAAAGTGTGTGTGTTTGTTTTTGTTTCCGCCATATTTGTGACGTCATGGGTCAAAGCAGACGGGCGGGATCGGACGCTTCCGTATTTCCGCATTTTTTGTCGAAACATTTCTTCTCCAAAACTTTTACTTCCCGATGAACACAAATACTGTAACACACATTCTGAAAAAACTGGTATTAACACACAAAAATTTTCTTCCTCGTAGCACTGTTGAAGATCATGTGAACACAATATCCCGGCTACAGTCCCCAGTTGAAATACGTTCTCCCTACTGCGACACAAAGTTGGAATATGCTCACTATTTTTTATTTACTCAAATTTGGCATATTTAGTGACACTACCTCTTCCGTTAGATGTATACAAGGCGATATTAGTCTTGGCTTCAGTTGTCTAATGAAGTATGATTCCACAATGCATCTTTGTCGGCTGCAGAAATGACCTGGTTCAATGTGTTTGCCTCATTTTCGGTGCTTCAAATACCATTCCTTCGAATGTAGTTTCTTCTTATAGTTTATTAAAACAAAATAGTAACATAATTCAAAATTATTTATGACGGCGACCTTCATATTGTTCTTCTGTCAACACACACCAAGAGCTAACTGCCGACTGAGTATAGTCAATGACGACTGCAGCGTCAAAGACATTTTACACAACACACAAGCTTCCACTTGTAATCAGTCTCTTTGCTATTCTTCGATACATTTACTAATAGTAATCAATATGCTTTAATTCTCAAAAATATAAGTAAATTAACATATAATAAGGCAAATTATAATAAAAATTCTGACAAAAAATATAAGAAAACATTCACAATTTGGTATCGACAAATCCGGTAAAAATATACCACATCTCCCAGATCCATTACACTATCCATTTGCATAATTGGAATAACAGTTATCAGATGTACATTGTGGCATCACTAATGGTAGCTGTATATACATAATGTTATGTACGTAACCATCACAGCTATGCATTTGCATAATTGGAATAACTGTTATCAGAGGTACATTTTGCCATCATTGATTGTCGCCATATATACAAAACACTACATATGCAATGTTATGTACATACAGGTATTATCAATGATGGAACTATGTACATCTGAAAACTGTTATTCCAGTTACGCAAATGCATAGCTGAGACGGTCTGATTGTCTCTAATAAAATATACTGTTACAGCTGTGTATTGCATAATGCATTTCCTAACAGTAGTTAAGTACTTTTATGATAATGCGAAGTCATGGATAGAATGTGAACAGTGGTAGACAGATTAACAGAGTGCCAATCTTTGACACAATGCTCTGAGTGGAGGATTAGTGTGTAAAAAGAAGTCACATATGATAATAATGTTACCAAATGTTTGTGTTTCTTCTACCTAACAAACATCTTAAAGTTGAAGAGGACGAGGTGGCTGGAAAACTGAGGTAGGAGAAGATGGTACAGGGTTGCATAGAACAGTGGAAGGAAACAGGAATCTATTATCAGTTCCCGGAGATGACAGAAGGTAGGGATTTTCTACAAAGAAGTGGCAGCAAATAGGGAATTAGTCACAGAAAGGAAGGAAGGAAGCTTAAGAGTTTTAATGTCCTGTTGACAGGCTCAGGTTACAAAAGGATAGGGAAGGACATTGGCTATGTCCTTTTCAAAGGAACCATCCTGGCATTTGCCTGGAGCAATTTAGGGAAATCACAGAAAACCTAAATCTTGATGGCAGGATGGAATTTGAACCATTGTCCTCCTGAATGCAAATCTAGTCACAAAAACAGTTGGGAAAATAAGGAAGGTGACTCTAGGGAAAGAGATCATGTGCATGGAGGATGAATTAAAATACACTGCTGGAAAAAAAATGAACACCCTTTTAGAGGTTTCCAATTCCGTCGAGATTGATTGTTGTAACAGTGCATATGGAGTACGTGAAATGATTACATTTACAAATCAATAGCACAAGCAGTTCTCAGTTACCAGGTATTGACCCACACTGAAACACCTATATAGGTATGTGATGCAACCTCACCAGGTGACAGTGCAGGTGCTGACTGGCACCCAGTCAATCATACAGATGACGAATACTGTACTGGGATACATTATGCCACACTTTGTTGACATGTTCACTTAGTTCTCTAAGCATTATTGGTTGACAAGTCACTTCTCATCCCATCATATCTCACACGTGCTCAAGTCCAGAGACAAGTCCGGAGATCATGCTGGCGAGGGAAGTTGCTGCACATCTTGCAGAGCCCGTTTAGTTTCATGGGCAGTGTGGGGGCAAGCATCATCATGTTGGAACAACTCATCACCTTCCTGTTGCAAGAATGGCAAAATAATGTGTCTAATGATATTCTGCATATACCGAGTGCTGCTTAGAAAAGGTGAACGAGGGTTGTAGCTTATCGCACCCCAGACCGTAAGGCCAGTGTGTCTTAGACAAATGCACTCTGCAAGACAATGCTTATAAGGTCCTCACCATACATGCAAACGACCATCACTAGTGTGCTGGCAGAATCTGCTTTCATCGCTGAATACCACAACTCGCCATTCGATATTCCAAGTGATCCTCTGACAGCACCAGTTGAGCCGTGCACATTGATGCTGGGGCATGCGTGGAAGACAGGCTAGAGGTGTGTGTGCCTGTAGCCACACAGCTAATAACTGGTTTGCAACAGTTCATGTTGACACATCTGGGCTTGCAAGCCCTCATATCATTGCTGTGATAGCAGTACGATCTGTCACTGCTGCTCTTACAGTACAATGACCCTGATGGGCGTCTGAGCTGCATGGACACCCAGAAACTCGTCTACAGTTGTGAGAATGTTCATGTGACCACAGATACCAGCGTTGATGCACACCATATGCAGCACATCTCTGAAAGGACCACCCTACCACTCGGAGGCCACAGTTTGATCCCTTTCAAATTCACTCAGTTGACTGTACAAAGCACGAATGCATCTCTGTGCCATAGTCGCTGCTTGCTTCACGCATTTTGGTACCTATAACACTAAGCTATCTCTTAGTGGACAATTTTGAAACCATTACCAGTACATCTGCTATCACCCAGGTGGCATATACCATCATGGGATCAAAATCAACGTCACATTTCCAGGTGCACTTTTTTTCCCAGCAGTGTATATTATAGATGAGGAAGATGAATGTAAGGATAGAAGAAATTATGCCAAATAGGGTAAAGCAGGATAAATTGAAAACGTAGTTAGTACTGAAGACGAAACTTGGACAATGAACAATGCTTGAACAAAAAAAGGAAGAAGACTGGAAGGGTAACATAAAGGATATAGTTGGATGAAGTTCAGTGATACGGAACTGTAAAGGGGCAAAGACTAAGGAGACTCTGGATAGGATGCTTGTAGGATAGTAATACTTGCTGGAGGAACACTACCCAATTGTGTCATCTTGCAAAGGTTGAGAAGGAGGGGGCAGATTGGGGGGGAGGAGGGGGGGAGTGTGAAAGAAAATATTACAGATGTGTGTCATAAACTGTGAAGCAGCTGGGAGAATCAACTATCTGTATTACTAAATGGCTAAAACGGTCACCCTATCCTAGATGTAGATGCCTATCTACTAGCTTTCAGGAGCTACAAAAATTTGATTTTTAGTACCAATCTTACAAACAATTATTAATCAAAATTAAAAAATGAATATGCTGTCATAGTGTACTTATTATGAGGTATAACCTTGTCTTGCTTAAAATAGCCCCACAAAATAACAAAAGAAAAACATTTTACCGCTTACTAAGTTTTTTTCCATGTGATAAAACTTCAGCATCAGACATGCTGTTTTAATATATTACTTCTGTACTAGTAACTCTTTGGGTGAACAACCCAAAACTAATAAAACCAACGTAATTAGGCTTGTTGACCTTCAACCACAAGTGTTTTACATGCTTACTGTCAAATATGTAAAACATTAACTCACTTGTAAAGTAATCAGACATTAGAAACAATTTTATACATTGGAGTCTGATTCTTTAAAGGGGTGTTACTGTACTTGTAATACATTAAGCTGTATACTCTGCAACATAATGATCAAGTATCCCACTGAATACAGTTTGTCAGTGGTCATTCACACAAATTAGCTGTTGTAAGGATGTAGAGGTTTATCTCACTAGGGGTAAGATAGATACTGCCTACAGGAAAATTAAAGAGACCTTTGGAGAAAGGAGAACCACTTGCATGAATATCAAGAGCTTTGATGGAAACCCAGTTCTAAGCAAAGAAGGGAAAGCAGAAAGGTGGAAGGAGTATATAGAGGGTCTATACAAGGGCGATGTACTTGAGGACGATATTATGGAAATGGAAGAGGATGAAGATGAAGATGAAATGGGAGATATGATACTGCGTGAAGAGTTTGACGAGCACTGAAAGACCTGAGTCGAAACAAGGCCCCTGGAGTAGACAACATTCCATTGGAACTACTGAGAGAGCCGGTCATGACAAAACTCTACCATCTGGTGAGCAAGATGTATGAGACAGGCGAAATACCCTCAGACTTCAAGAAGAATATAATAATTCCAATCCCAAAGAAAGCAGGTGTTGACAGATGTGAAAGTTACCGAACTATCAGTTTAATAAGTCACAGCTGCAAAATACTAACGCGAATTCTTTACAGACGAATGGAAACTGATAGAAGCCAACCTCGGGGAAGATCAATTTGGATTCCGTAGAAATGTTGGAACACTTGAGGGAATACTGACCCTACGACTTATCTTAGAAGAAAGATTAAGGAAAGACAAACCTGCGTTTCTAGCATTTGTAGACTTAGAAAAGCTTTTGACAATGTTGATTGGAATACTCTCTTTCAAATTCTGAAGGTGGCAGGGAGCGAAATGCTATGTACAATTTGTACAGAAACTCGATGGCAGTTATAAGAGTCGAGGGGTATGAAAGGGAAGCAGTGGTTGGGAAGGGAGTGAGACAGGGTTGTAGCCTATCCCCAATGTTATTCAATCTGTATATTGAGCAAGCAATAAAGGAAACAAAAGAGAAGTTCGGAGTAGGTATTAAAATCCATGGAGAAGAATTAAAAACTTTGAGGTTCGCCGATGACATTGTAATTCTGTCAGAGACAGCAAAGGACTTGGAAGAGCAGTTGAACGGAATGGACAGAAGCTTGAAAAGAAGGTATAAGATTGACATCAACAAAAGCAAAACGAGGATAATGGAATGTAGTCGAATTAAGTCGAGTGATGCTGAAGGAATTAGATTAGGAAATGAGACACTTAAAGCAGTAAAGGAGTTTTACTGTTTGGGGAGCAAAATAGCTGATGATGGTCGAAGTAGAGAGGATATAAAATGTAGACTGGCAATGGCAAGGAAAGCGTTTCTGAAGAAGAAAAATTTGTTAACATCGAGTATAGATTTAAATGTCGGGAAGTCGTTTCTGAAAGTATTTGTATGGAGTGTAGCCATGTATGGAAGTGAAACGTGGACGATAAGTAGTTTAGACAAGAAGAGAATAGAAGCTTTTGAAATGTGGTGCTACAGAAGAATGTTGAAGATTAGATACGTAGATCACATAACTAATGAGGAAGTATTGAATAGAATTGGGGAGAAGAGGAGCTTGTGACACAACTTGACTAGACGAAGGGATCGGTTGGTAGGACATGTTCTGAGACATCGAGAGATCACCAATTTAGTATTGGAGGGCAACGTGGAGGGTAAAAATCGTAGAGGGAGACCAAGAGATGAATACACTACGCAGATTCAGAAGGATGTAGGCTGCAGTAGGTACTGGGAGATGAAGAAGCTTGCACAGGATAGAGTAGCATGGAGAGCTGCATCAAACCAGTCTCAGGACTGAAGACCACAACAACAACAGCTGTTGTCTGGTTAGTATGGCTGCATAGAATGCTGCCCAATGATTTTAGTGAAGTTCATAGGTAGTGTTACTGCTCTCAGTCATTCATCTGCCTCAGATTGGTTAACGCATGACAGTAACAGGTTATGAATAGAAGGTGACTCCTTTCATTTAGTTCATTTGCACAGACATAGTGTATATTATCTGCATCTGGAAGCAAGAATGAAATATTCAAGAATGAGAATATAACACATGTTGTCCAAGAGGTAGAATACCAATTTGTGTGTGTAGTGAGGGCCTTGGGAATGATGTTTCTCCTTTCAGAGGGAACAAATTAGTCTTTAAACACAGGCAAATGATATGGCTGAGCTTTTCGAATCCTGGCTAATAATGCATGATAAGGAAAGTGCTTCTCTGCTGCTGATGATTATCAGTGATGTGAGGGCTGTTATGGGCATAGGTGGATTTAGTATGAGAGATCTGTTGGAGGTGATCTAGTGTGTCATCTTGTATGAAAAATGTCTTGAGAAAGTCTACAGTGTGCATTGTAAATGACTGCTTGTCATTACAGGTGCATTGCTGCCTGGAACCTTGGTTGTGTGTGTGTGTGTGTGGTGGGGTGCAGCCAACTTCCTTTTTATGCTATTAATTTGATTTTTTTTTTTTCAAAAAACAGCCTAATTATTTGAATTTACATTGAGATATGTATTGTAATATAACATTATACATTGCATTTCACAGCACTGTGTACTTTTATTAAAAGCATTACACAATTGTACAACATTATATGGAGGTTATTGTAAAAGTCTTGCCTGCATGAGTGACTTTTTCCATAATCACAATACATTACTTTTTTTCAGTTTGACTTTGCATTTGAGCTGGCACAATCTGGGTTAAAATCAAAACTTCCTGATATTCATTACAAGTATGCTATGACATTGGAAGATGAAGGCAAATTTCAAGAAGCTGAAGAAGAATTTGTCAAAGGTGGTAAACCAAAGGAAGCAGTACTCATGTACGTATCCCTTTTAAAATCACATGTATATCTTAACAATACTCTAGTAAAAATTCCAGACGAGAACCAGTAAACTGAATTGAGGGAAGGTGATCTCTCATCTGCAGCTGATTGATGCATAGCACAGAGACAGCACAGAAAAGTTTACTAGTTAAAAAGTTTTACTAGCTTTCATAGTGAAGCGCAGAATTGGTGGTTTTTTGCCGCTTTCAAGTCCATTGTGCAGTGAGCTGGCTATTACTGGTGGTACCACACACTAAGTTCAGGGCGTAGACAACAGGCGGCGCTAACTGATCAACCACATGATTATGTAATAATAAATTTATTAGCAATGGTTGGTACACTAAAAAAACTTGCAGAAGTACTGTCTGAAATGTCCACAAACCGCAATCGCGTGACTGCAGTAAATATATCGACCACTGATCCTGGAGGGTGCATGCTTCTCAGTGATTGAGTGCATGGTATGGTCTCATGGCCACGGCGAGACAAAGGATGTGTGTCCAGCCGAACATGTAAATTACCTCTCATCTCATGGGGCGCCATTTAATTTGTGGACGTGATGGGATGGAGCAAACGATTGGCAACTATTCCATATTTGTGAATGCGTTGGTGGAGAGCGCACACTGTACTTGACCCACTTGGTTCACAGCTGACGGAATCCGCAATTGGCATAAACGCTTTCACTTTGTCTCTTCCATGCCTGTGGGTGCTGCACTGTTGCCAAAGGTTGGCCAAATGGTAAAACTGCACTCAGCATGTGAATACTGGTGTGCTACGATCTGTAAAATTCTGCGGTGCGGCTGTCACAATAGAAATCACTGTTCTGTTTTGAGTTTAAGTACACAAATACCTAAACAGACATTTATATAGTCATAGCAACACTAACAAGCAAACAAATGAGGTGGCTTGGTGGTTAGCACACTGGACTCATAGTCGAGAGGATGACAGTTCAAACCTGCATCCAGCTATCCTGATTTAGGTTTCCCGTGATTTCCCTAAATCACTTCAAGCAAACGGCAGGCTGGTTCCTTTGAAAGGGCATGGCCGACTTCCTTCCCCATCTGTCCCTAATCCGATGGGACCGATGACCTTGCTGTTTGGTTGTCCCCCCCTCTCCCAAATCAGCCAACCAACCAAGTAACAAGTAGCTGGCAAATACAGAAATACAGCGTGTGTGGGGAAAGGGGAGTGTGGGGCAAGTAATGTGTAGAATCTGGGAGAAACTAAAGTATGCAGGACACAGCAGTGACAGGCAGCACTGTCCAGGAGCTGTCCGTGGTGATGTGTGGCTGGAAATGTTCAGTGTAGAGGTGTCACCTCAGAGGACACTGGTGCACGAACAAAGTCTGGTTAAACACGAATAAAGGACACGAAACACATTGTTGGCAAAAATGCGCTGTTCATAATGCACTGAGTTCTTGGAATACTGAATGCAGAAACATGGCACAGCAGTCAATGCAACCTCAGCATGTACAACAACAGGCCCACGGAGACTATGGAGAGCCTATGCTCACGCATAGGAACTTGAATGCTGGACTGGGTACTGTAATGGACAAGCCCAATGGGAATGCAATGCAGAGACCGGCACAAAAGTCGAAACAGCATGAACGCCCAACATGGCGGAGACACAGAGACGTGACAGTGGGTCCAGGAGCTACAATGGACAAACAGCGAGTGAGACGGGAGGCGATGTCCGGAGCACATCTGGAGATAGAGACCGCAGCTGGTGAGGCGGCCCACCGGAGACAGTGACTCAACAGCAGGCAGCAGGACAGGTGCATGATTATATATGACAGTAGTATCTGTTCCCGAAAGAACAGTTACCATGGATGACCATGCAGCTTTGCTAGAAATGAAATGATAATTAAATGGACACCCTAGCTGCAAACAGGCGTTGATGTACTTCATTGGGGACATGTTTGCAGCTAGGGTGTCCATTTAATTATCATTTCATTTCTAGCAAAGCTGCATGGTCATCC
The DNA here is from genome assembly GCF_021461395.2 of Schistocerca americana. Classification (NCBI taxonomy): domain Eukaryota; kingdom Metazoa; phylum Arthropoda; class Insecta; order Orthoptera; family Acrididae; genus Schistocerca; species Schistocerca americana. The sequence continues at coordinate 982,912,696 of NC_060121.1, forward strand.
ACAGTAACTGTTCTTTTGGGAACAGATACTACCGTCATATATAGTTAAAATATGGCTTCCCGGCCATTGACCTTCTTGTGCGAACGCACACGCTGTGCCCGAACTCGTACGGGACTTGGTAGATTAATCTGCCACGAGTAATGAGTATGATGGGCAAACATCTATTAGGCGCACTACGAATGTAGTGGTGTGGACATGTTGGGAATGTGGATCTCACGGGGAGCGTGCAAGGGATAAGTCCCTGCAGACGCACTATCCTCTGTGCCCGCGGTGGCTCAGATGGATAGAGCATCTGCCATGTAAGCAGGAGATCCCGGGTTCGAGTCCCGGTCGGGGCACACATTTTCAACATGTCCCCAATGAAGTACATCAACGCCTGTTTGCAGCTAGGGTGTCCATTTAATTATCATTTCAGGTGCATGATTGTTGCATCATGCGACATGACATCTTGAGGGTGCATGTGTGAGGCATGGTCTGGGCAGCTTCCTATGTGGTGTGGGGGTAGGCTGAGGGGCATATGGCTGCACAGTGACAGCTGGCAGCGTCCGTGCTTCAATGGAGGCTGTCTGACAGTTGCGAGGGGGGGCATCGACCATTGACGGGTCCTCCGTGGGATCAAAGAAGTGAATGGCAGCTGGAGCACTATAGACGTAAGCCAGCTTGACTCAGTCGATTGAGAGTAGTCAGCTTGCCGTTACATTCAATCCGCAGAGTCTTCTAGTCTTCTCACTGTGATGTAGCTGCACACCACACAGCGGGTGACACTTGTAAACAGCATGCCATCAAACTGGTGACCACAATCTGTTGTTGCATGACTGGGGCAGCTGCAGGTGCCACTTAGGTGTCGTCAAAGGCGGTAGCATCAGTCTCAGTGGTGATGTCCACTGTTGGCGTTGCCTCTGCCCAGCACATCAAACGGTCCACCATTGTGAGCAGATACCGCTTGCATTGGGACAGAGGAAGAGGCTCCACAGTGCCCATACGGACATGTGCGATATGGTGTGCCACGTCGGGGAAGGTGTCGATGGATGCGTGGGTATGTCTCCTGACTTTGGCACACCGGCGTGCAGCACAGGTATGTGTGCATTGCCAACAGTCTTTCTGGAGTCCTGGCCGGACGAAAAATGCAGTCACAAGTGTGACAGTAGTGTTTACACTGGGGTGTGATAGCCCATAGATGCATTCTAATGCACTGTGCTGGAATTTTTGTGGGAGAAATGGGCGATGTGCACCTATCGAGAAATCACACTAAATCTTGCAGGAGGAACCGGGAATGGGCACTAATTCAGTCGTAGGCTGCTGGAGGTGTCCTGGCAGAAGCTGTCCAATTGTTCATCACTCTCCTGTTCTTGGTGACATCCTCGAAGTTTGTGAGGGTGGGGATAGCAGCACGATCGTGAGACGAGCAGTAGGTGATGATGTTGTCCGTCCTGAAAATACGGTGAATGTCAGTAGTGAACTGTGAAACATACTCCAACTGTTGTAGTTGGTATAGTGAACAGTTGATGCTGTTGCTCCAAAACACATTAGTTATTGGCTTGTGGTCAGTGAAAATAATGAAAGGATAGGCTTCTACTGATGAACGAAAGTATTTCACCACTTGGTACACTGCAAGCAACTTGCAGTCACACACACTCTGTGAGCATTGTGACGTTGATAACTACTGTGAAAGAAACCATTTGGTTGCCAGCTGCTGCCAACATTCTTTTGGAGTGCTGCACCGTTAGCAGTCGGCATTCACAGCTCTGGCTAACTCTGCGTTGCGTATCAGATCGGTGAGCAGCATCACTTCAGTGTGGCCCCATCTGAACTCGGCAAAGCTTTGTTCCATTGCATCTGTCCGTGTAATGAGGGTCCTTCCTTAGGCAGTGGGGCCGCATAGTGCTGTGGACAGGGGTAGCAGCATCACGGCAGTGTTTTTCAGATGGTGCCAGCAGAAGTTGATCGTACCGAGGTGTTGGCAGAGGCCCGTACGGATCTGTGAGCATGACATGTTTGAGATCACATGCACTTTGTTGCGTAGAGGCATGGATCTGGTAGAGGTCATTAGATGCCCTAGAAATTCAATCTCTGTTACCCTGATGACAGCCTGGCTGAGGTGCTGAAAGACGGTCGTTTGGTGGCTGCACGAGGATGTTGTTGTGGTATGCGACACAGCCTGGGAAGCCTTCTGAAATGCTGTCCACGAAACCCTGCCAAGTCTGGGCAGCATTCGGAAGGCCAAACGTCGATATATATGCTCTCAAAGAGCCTAAAGAGGGTGTCAATTGCTGTTTCTTGTATGTCTTCCAGCACCACAGGGGTCTGCATGAACACCATCATGCATCTGACCTTGCTAAATATAGTTGAGCCCGCCAAGGGATTGCTCAAATCCAGTAGATGCGGCACCAGGTATCTGTCCGGCACCGTCCTTGAATTCAGTGCACAGTAGTCCCCATATGGGTGCCACAGATTGTCCTTTTTTGGTGCTGAATGTGAGGCAAAAGACCACAGATTGCTTGATGGTCACACGATGCCTTGTTGCAGCTTGGCCTTAAACTCAACCTTTGCTACTACGGGCCTCAAACTCAGCCGTTGCTATGATGAGTCTATCGAGTGCAAGACAAGGTGGAAGGGCCCAGCATGGTAATAATGTGATGGAGAGGTATATGTTTGACTTACCATTGTGCCCCAGATTGGTGAATAAGCTCTGGCAATTTCTCCAGGATATCTGCAGCTGGTGCAGGAACTGAGAAGGCATCCAGCCGATGCATTCATCTCGGTGCACCCATTGTTCTTCAGCTGATGAAATCTGTTGGATCATTTCCTTCTTCATCCATTTATATGAGTACTGCATCATCAGGGCTGTGATTATGTCCTGCATTTGGACCACATAGTTTTGATCAAGCTGGCTCACTAATTTTGGCCCAGCTTACTGCACACAGAAACTTCTGAATACACTACCAGAATGCTGCAGAAAAAACTGGGGCACCTGTGTGATTGACGTGTTGTTCTGCAGTGGATTCTGAGTTGCCTGATCCCTGAATTGGTGGACTGAAGGCGACAAGAGCTCTGATGAGTGAGAATACTAGAACCTGAATGCACACAGAAACACAAGAAATACATACACTGAAAACAGCATGTTGAGAGAATGCACATGAGAATACTAGAACCTGAATGCACACAGGAACACAAGAAATACACACGTTGACAACAATATGTTAAGAGAATGTACATGAACAGACCGTCTGTACAATGCAGGGGAGAGAATATTGCCAAGAAGCTGAATTTGCTGAGGAATGTGAACAAGAATTTCAAGGAATGCCTACTAATATCGGGAGAACCAAATAATTGAACTCAGTTACAGAAAGAAAGAACTGAACATTCCATGTCTGGTACACAAGAGACACACTCACACTGTAGGAAGGCACAAACAGACTTGGTCTTATAAACAGTTGAACAGACCTTGTCTGGTACACAGTTGGACACACTCCCATTGTAATAGTATATGGACTGGCACAACGCAAGAATTATGGGTGTGCTGCCCATCGAGACTACTAGTACACAAGCAAAATTGATGTGGTTGTAAAACAAATGAACAACCGAGAACGTGAAACGCTGCTCTAGCAAAACGAATGAAGACACCTCAAGAAACATGGAAATACACATGAAGATATAGCCTCAACATCCTTATCCTGTCGAAGCGTGGTCATTCACAGGAAGAGGACCGGCCTTGGTTGCATCATCTGGCCAAATGAGACACGGCTTGTCAGCATTGACCTCTACATGGTGGTGAGGATGGCCCTAGTGACAGATGAGGCTAGGAGCTGCTACTGCAGCCAACTAACTGCAAACAGATGTTGGAGCATGCGACAAATCCACATGTGACTACAGTTGAAATATCCTTCTGTAATGATATGTAGTAGAGGCCACTATGACAAAGCCCACAAAAATTCGTCAGTATTGCTGATGAGCGGAGGAAGTGATGCCTTCCAGAGCAGCTGACATATGGCCAGTAGCTGTGATCCTGACAAAGGTGCAAGATACCACATCTGATGGGTAGGGGCAGTGGCAAGCACTGTGGTCCGAAGTGCAGGCTTGAGGGCAGTTTTTGTTTGGTCTGGAGCTTAGAGCTGAACTGGCCACTGAGGGGCTGAATAGTGACCAAAGTACCCACTAGCAGAGGAATATGGGTGCAATGTCACATGAACATGTATCCGTGCAGACAGAAATAGGTGTCTACCATTGCAGCACTTTTACCACGACCTGCAATTCAGGTGTAGATGTGGCTCAAGCCGCAAAATGACGTGGATTGCACCCCTGGATGGTGTGGTGACTGCAAGAAGCTTGGCAGTAAACTGCTCAGTACGTCTTCTGTTGACAAATAACTTTTAGTGGCCATGCCTGGCTCGCAAAGTGTACACACGAGTGTGGTGGCCGAAAATGCATTGGTCCAACTCTGCATATACTACGTTTTTCATCTCCCTGCCAAACAAATACTGGTGATGAACTTTCTGCCATCACTGTGCTTTGAGCTGGTTACCTCTACAACACATGCAACTGCAGTAGCAAGTATGAGCAACAGTGGCTTTGGAGACTTGTTCCTTCATTACCAGATACATCAAAATTACAAAAGGGTGAAATCCTTTGATCGTCCTCCACTCATAAAATGATAGCCTTTGGAATGTTAAGTCTCCGCCATGTTAGTTTTCCATTCTGGTGTGACTTACAGGTAAACTTTCTTGGGCTGTTATTGGCAGATAAGAGCATTTGATGACCTATCTGATTATATACTGATCGTTATCTGAAGTAAAACGTTCTCTGTCATAATATTCTTCATCATAGTAGCAGCTTTTTATTAATGTGTACATAATTTACTAGATATTAACACTTTTATAGTTGAAAACAATAATTTTTCATGACCGAGGATGATATTTGGCTCATAGCACACTTATGGGCAATATACCTAATAGTAGTATTTCCTTCATATGTATATTAACGCTTAATTTAAAAAATAACAAACTGAGTTTCAGAAATTGTAATGTGTGAATTGTATATGTAAAATTTGTATTATATGCTGTAATGAAATTGTTTTGTTTCAATTTATAGGTACATACACAACCGAGACTGGGATAGTGCTCAACGAGTGGCAGAAAATCATGACCCTGAATCAGTAGCTGAAGTCCTCCAAGAACAGGCAAAAGATGCTTTCAACAACAAAAACTTTCAACTGTTTGAATCCTTGCTCTTACGTGCTCAGTTACCAGAACTTATAATCAAATATTATCAGGTATGGCACCGATTGGATTTTATGTATTACTCTGAGGCATTTTCACACTTAATGATTTGTAGCCAAATATTGTTAGGTAGGACATACTTCAGCATTAAATTTGCATTACTTAATATGTTTTTGTGTTGACATCTTGGTTGTCGGGTGTTCTGCCGGATATCAGCGTCGTACTTGCACGATATTTCGATCACGTAGCTCGAGACCTTCATCAGGTGCGACCTGAGTCTCAGGTCGCACCTGATGAAGGTCTCGAGCTACGTGACCGAAATATCGTGCAAGTACGACGCTGATATCCGGCAGAACACCCGACAACCAAGATGTCATTAGATTGCCGGGAAAGCCTGAAGTGTTTTTGTGTTGTTTCATAATTATCTGTGTGTGATCAAGAAAGAGATGGTAAATATGTTGCAAGAAACAAAATAGGAGGTTTTTTGTGACTTGTTATCTTTCCTATCTCTGTTATGAAGCACTATGGTGTAGGCTCACTGGGGAAAGATCTGGTGAAGATCATATAATGCATTTTGTAAGTGCAAAGAACAGTAACCTCAGCTATGCAACTGAGGATGACATCAGACATATCATTGGGAAACCTCGTCACACAGATGTGAAGATTGAACAATATGAAAAATTAAGGAAAGACAACTATTCACTCAGATGTGTGGCACATAGAAACATGCAGCATAAAACAATATTTTACTAGCTTTTGAGCTCATGCTCTTTCTCTAGTGGAAGAACACGTATCCTTACATCACACAGACATCCAAATGCTCATGCCCCTGCCCACAGCAGGATTGACTGTTGATTATCACTAGCAGTTTCCTTGGTAGATTAAGGTGGGGAGGGGGTAAGGAAGTATGGAAGGACGTACGAGGTGAAAAGGGAGTAGAGGGGCGGTGTGGGGCAGGTCTTACAAGAGACGATGGAGTGGCTGGCCTAGATGAAAGGGGTTCTGTGGGTAGAGAGAGAGAGAGAGAGAGAGAGAGAGAGAGAGAGAGAGAGAGAGAGAGAATGCTCGCAAGGGAGGGAGAGGGGGATAATAATGGGAGAAGGTAATGCATTATCTGGACTGGGGGGGGACTGGTGTGGGCAGAAGAGAGAAGGGAAAGAGAAAATGAGGCATTGGAAGCAGGTTAGTGGAGATTTAGGCCAGGATGACTGTAAAAGTGAGGAATATGATGGAGGGATAATTCCCATGCGCGTAATTAAGAGAATCTAGTAGTGGAAGGAAGTATCCAAATGACTCGCATAGTGAGGCAGCTGCTTAAGTCCCATTACCATCAGATGCCATGTTAGTCACTTTGGATGTGACATCCATGTACATTAACATCTCCCATGCCCATGACCTTTCAACCATGGAATACTGTGTTTCCCAGTGACCCTTTAACACCAAACACACAACATCTTCCCTAATCCTCCTTTCCAACTACATCCTAACCCACAAATATTTCACTTTCAAAAACCAAATATACAAACAAATCTGTGGTACTGCCATGAGCACTCGCATTGCACAGTCCTGTGCTATCTCAAGGAATCTTTTCTGTCCAGTCAACATGATAAACCTCGTGTCTAGCTCAGATTCATTGATAACATTTGCGTGATCAGGACTGTGGCAGGGACAATTTTTGTTCTTTACTCGATAACCTCAACATCTACTCCCAAATCCATTTCACCCAGTCATTTTCAACTCGACAAGCCATTTCCCTACATGACAACCTCCACCTCTCAGATGGCTCCATAAAATATGTCTGGTCATATCAAGTGCACCAATCACCAACATTACTTCCACTTTAACAGGTCACAACTGTTCCATGTCAAATAGCTTCTTCCTTACATCCTCACCATCCATGTACGCCACATCTGCAGTGGAAAGCAAAAGTTCTCAAAATATATGAATAACCTTTAACAGAGGCTATTGTTGGCAGACGGTACCCATAAACAGATCTCCTGTGCCATCTCTCCTCTCATGTCACTAACTGAGTAAGGTGGAGGAGCGGTTAATTCACATTCGGTAGGATGATGCCTCCAGTTTTAAGTTTTCTGTGATTTTGCTATAGTTTTCTGTATGCATGTGCAGTCATCTGACTTGGGTCCCCCGTCGGGTAGACCATTCGCCACTTCGGCGACTTGTGCATTGATGGGGATGAAATGACGAGGATTAGGACAACACAACACCCAGTCCGTGAGCGGAGAAAATCTCCGACCCAGCCGAGAATCGAAGCCGGGCCCTAAGGATCGACATTCTGTTGTGCTGACCACTCAGCTACCGGGGGCGGACAAGTTTTCTGTGATTTTGCTAAATTGCTCAAGGCAAATGCCAGGATGGTTCCTTCGAAAGGGCATGGCCGATTACCTTCCCCATCTTTGAAACTGTCCAAGATTGTGCTCTATCTGTATTGACCTCAATACTAATGGGACATTAAACCCTAATCTTCCTTCCTTGAGGCCTGTGACCATTAAACCTGTTAACCTGCCACTGACTTGCTCTCTGCTGATCAGGTAGTATAGTGGTATCGCACTCAAAATCCTACTCATATCGTCCTAAGTTGTGTTCTGCCATCCGTCCAACCTACAGAATACCCCTATCCATCCCTCTTCAAATCCTGCTCCCAATCCTGCTCGCCATGGGTCATTCCCTTGTGGTTGACCCAAGTGCAACACCTGTCCCATACACCTACCCAGCACCTTCTACTGTAGTCCAATCACTGGCATTTCTTGCTCTATAAAAGGCAGGGCAGCATGTGAAAGCAGCCATGTTATATACGAACTATGGTGCAATTTCTGTACGGTGTTCTGTGTGGGCAAGACAAGTGCTACCTGTCTATGTGCAGGAATGGCCACCACCAAACTGTGGCAAACCACAAACGTGACCATCCAATTGCCAAAAATTTTGGACACCACAACACAAATGACTTGAACAGCTGCTTCACTATGCGAGCCATCTGTCCAAAGACCTGCCACACATTATCTCCCTCCTCACCTTGTGCATCCTCCGATACCCCTTCCCCACCTCCATCTGCCCATGCAACTGCTATCAATAATCAACAGGCAGTTTCTCCATGGCCAAGAGTGTGTGTGTGTGTGTGTGTGTGTGTGTGTGTGTGTGTGTGTGTGTGTCTGGGTGTCTGTGTGGTTGTGTGAGTGAATGTGTGTACTTTTCTAGAGAAAGAGCAAGAGCTGGAAAGTTAGTAAAATACTCTTTCTTGCATGTTTCTATGCACCACACATCAGTCAACTGCAGGTGATTGTTATACTTCCTTTTACTTTAAGTATTATCCATCCAGGAATTGTTTGAACAATATGACAGGCTCTGGATGAAGTATTCTGTCAAACATGTAAATGCAGAGCTTCAGAAGTTGCTTAACAGTTGGTACAAATACAAATAGTACGGCTGACGTGTCACTCCACACACTGCCTCACCAAACAGGGGATGGTTTAATCCTGAATGTTTCCATTAATAACCAAGACACACTAGCACAACCTATTGATAAAGTGGATATAGGCTATGTCATTTTGTTTCAGCTCCTCTCGTGGCGTAGTACGGTACTGTGGCGTACGTCAGGTGTGTTAGGAGTACTGTATGTATGCAACTGTAAACAAACAAAAAACTTACTATGTAACTTCACTTGTTCAAGGTGATAGTTAAAACTTTATGGCTTTTATCAACACGATACCACAGTTCATCAAGAGTAGTGACTGGCGTATTCTGACGAGCCAGTTGCTCAGCCACCATTGACCAGATGTTTTCAGTTGGTGAGAGATCTGGAGAATGTGCTCGCCGGGGCAGCAGTCGAACATTTTCTATATACAGAAAGGCCTGTACAGGACCTGCAACATGCGGTCATGCATTATCTTGCTGAAATGTAGGGTTACACAGGGATCGAATGAAGGGTGGAGCCACGGGTCGTAACACATCTGAAATGTAATGTCCACTGTTCAAAGCGCCGTCAATGTGAACAAGAGGTGACCGAGATGTGTAACCAGTGTTACCCCATACCATCACGCCAGGTGATACGCCAGTATGGCGATGACGAATACACACTTCCAATGTGCGTTCACCTCGATGTCGCCAAACACGGATGCGACCATCATGGTGCTGTAAACAGAACCTGGATTCATCCAAAAAAATGACGTTTTGCCATTCGTGCACCCAGGTTTGTCGTTGAGTACACCATCGCAGGCGCTCCTGTCTGTGATGCAGCGTCAAGGGTAACCGCAGCCATGGTCTCCAAGCTGATAGTGCATGCTGCTGCAAACGCCGTCAAACTGTTCGTGCAGATGGTTATTGTCTTGCAAACGTCCCCATATGTTGACTCAGGGATCGAGACGTGGCTGCATGATCCGTTACAGCCATGCGGATAAGATGCCTGTCATCTCGGAGGTCGTTGGGATCCAGCACAGTGTTCCGTATTACCCTCCTGAACCCACCGATTCCATATTCTGCTAACAGTCATTGGATCTCGACCAACGTGAGCAGCAATGTCGCGATACAATAAACCGCAATCGCGATAGGCTACAATCCGACCATTATCGAAGTCGGAAATGTGATGGTACGTATTTCTCCTCCTTACACGAGGCATCACAACAACATTTCACCAGGCAACACTGGTCAACTGATGTTTGTGTATGAGAAATCAGTTGAAAGCGTTCCTCATATCAGCACGTTGTAATTGTCGCCACCAGCTCCAACCTTGTGTGAATGCTCTGAAAAGCTAATCATTTGGATATCACAGCATCTTCTTCCTGTCGCTTAAATTTCGCGTCTGTAGCATGTCATCTTCATGGTGTAGCAATTTTAGTGGCCAGTAGTGTATTTCCTGATTGCGCAGCTGGTGATGGAATTTTATTCTGAAATTCATATCAGTTTGTTTGAACAAACAGTATTTTCCCCAAAAATGGTCATTTGTATAGTTTAATGAAAAAACAGTTCTTGAAAGAGCTGCTCCTTAGAAATACCCAGTTTCAGTTACGCAAATAATTTGTTAATGCTGTTTTCTCCCACTAAACCAGTTTATACATTATAGCCGTTTTCACTCCTAGTTTCAGTGTAGCCCATGTTAGCAATATTAATACAATTTCCCTTGTTAAAGAGTCATACATAATTTTCAGCTCCTTAATTACTGTACCCTCAGGGGCTCAGCATTCATTTTCTGGGTACAGGCTTGGTGACCCCATGGTTTCTGAGCTGGGGACTGGTAAGTGCCACCAGTCCTCTGTCAGCTTAAGCTCTGGGCATGCTTCAGCGACCACCATTCAGCATGATGGTGCAACATTGTGTGTTTCAAGCAATGGGGATCTTTGCTTCACTGCCCAGATTGCAAGGATGTAATAAACCTCAATAAAAAAAAATAATAATTTCAAGGTGTGGTAATAAACCTCTATTAAAAAACCCTCAGTCTCAAGCTGTGCTGCACATTGATTGGATGCATGGCCGTTGAGGTGGAACAGTCGTTCCCCTCTGGGGAATCTGCTGCACTCAGTTGTGGAAGGCTTACTCAGGCACATGAGGCTCTGTCTCAGTGAACCCTTATTTCCCTAGCTGCTCGTGGGACCGAAATGGATCCTCCAAAATTTTCTTTACCCCCTCCCAGCGGAAAGAGTTGGCCACTGGAAGGTACCAATACCCAATCTAACAAGAGGGCTTGTGTAGCCAGTCCTTCTGATTCAGTCGGTAGTAACAGAATGCATGCTGTTTCAAAGAATGTGTTTCTTATAGTTAAAAGAAGAGAGGGTAGTTTTGAAAAAGTTTCCCCATTTTACTTACAGAAAGGCTTAGAAGGGATTGATGGCACCTTAAAATCTGTTACGCACTTGTGCAATGGGACCCTGCTGGTTGAAACATCTAGCTCCCCACAAGTCAAGAACCTGCCGAAAGCTCAACGCCTCAGGTAGTATGCGATAGACACTGAATTGCACAACACCTTGAACTACAGCAAAGGTGTTGTGACTTGCAGGGATTTAGTTGACATTCCCCGAGAAGAACTGGAAGCCGAATGGTCCCAGAAAGGCATTGTCAACACACAACATGTTATGAAATGGGTGTATGGTGATCTTGTAAAATCAGACTCTTTTTATCCTTACTTTTAACAGCACAAAACTACCAGAGCATGTGAAGGCAGGTTTCTTACACCTAAGTGTATGACGTTATTACCCAAATCCAATGTAGTGTTTTGAATGCCAGCACTTTGGACACACTACTCTTAGCTGTAAAGGAGAAGCCACTTGCGGGAAGTGTGGTAAAGCCGCCCATGATGGCGTTGGTTGCTCCTTTCCTCAAAAGTATGTTAACTGCTCTGGGGATCACCCTGTGTGGAGCAGGAACTGCAGAGATTTCCTTGAGGAACGGAAGATCCAGGAGATCAAAACAATAAAGTGCATCCCATATGGTGAAGCCAAGAAGTTATACAAGTTCATGCAGCTGCCCTCATTTGCTGCCTCCTTTTCTTCTGTTTTGAAACAGCCTGTCATGAAAACTGATGCTGCTACACAAACGGAGGTTGCTACTGTCAGCACTAGTACCTGTGTTTGTCAATGCACTTGTGCTGGTGCAGTTCCTTTGAAGCCTGCCCCTCCTCCCATAACTCCAGAAAAGGCCGTGGTTGCTGACATTGTGGACCTTCCTGCTACTCCACATGTCAAGTCTTGTGCACCGCCCAGCGCTGTTACAGCCACTACCACTTCTGAGGTTGTTGCTCCAAAGCTGCCTCAGACCAAAAAATCGAAGTTGAAGACAGAGAATTGTCCACTGAAGGAAGCAGGAGATACACAGTCTGATAACGTCGATGGCATCCTATCTGAGGTCTCTTCCGAATCTTCTTCAGAGGTGATGGAGGTTGATGTTGGGCTGTGGCAATCATCTTGCCCAAAAACTGAACCTCCACCTATGTGCCCCTCCCCCCCATCCCCCCTCCGGCCCCTGCAGGAAGTCAGGATGAAAGTACTACGCCTGTGATAGATGGCTCCCACTATGTGATGGAACATGAATGGATTCAGGACACATGTGGGCAAAACGAGGTAATTGAAAGTAGTCGAATTAAGTCGGGTGATACTGAGGGAATTATATTAGGAAATGAGAGACTTAAAGTAGTAAAGGAGTTTTGCTATTTGGGGAGCAAAATAACTGATGATGGTCGAAGTAGAGAGGATATAAAATGTAGACTGGCAATGGCAAGGAAAGCGTTTCTGAAGAAGAGAAATTTGTCAACATCAAGTATAGATTTAAGTGTCAGGAAGTCATTTCTGAAAGTATTTGTATGGAGTGTAGCCATGTATGGAAGTGAAACGTGGACGATAAATAGTTTGGACAAGAAGAGAATAGAAGCTTTCAAAATGTGGTGGCCATCAACCTATCTCTTTATCCTCCAGCCGTTGCTTACTCTGTTCACTGGGAGGTCATTGACGGCCTTCATTCCAGTGACCACTGCCCAATCCATATTCATCTACTGGATGGTAGATTGCTGGAACAGAAGCCCCAAACATGGATGATTGGCAGGGCTAACTGGATGCTGTTCAGCCAGTTGGCTGTGTTTGAACACCATGAGAGTGTCCAGGAATGGGTGGACCACATCATGCGTGTCATCTGTCATGCTTCTGACCTATCCATACCAAAGTCTTTTGGACCTCTTAGGAGGCAACCTGTACCTCGGTGGACAGAAGAGTGCCATTCAGCCATCCGGGACAGGCATGCAGCTCTTCAACGGTTTAAATGCCACCCAACAGCAGACAACCTCACAGCCTTTTGAATCACGAGAGCCAAGGCTCACAGCGTCATTAAGAAGAACAAAAAACAGTCATGGCAGGAGTTCCTGTATGCCATCAGCTGTTCCACTTGTTCTTCAAAAGTATGGGAAGTCATCCAGACGATATCTGGTAAACAGTCGTTTACCAATAGCAGCAGTGTTGAAACAGATGTGTCTCCGAATGACACCCAGAGACATCGCTCAGAAGCTGGCCGATCATTTTGCAAATAATATAGCCAATGCAAGCCAGGATCCGACATTTAGTAGCTACCATGCAGCTGTCTAGAGGGGCAACCTGGACTTCAGATCCAACTGTTCTGAGGCCTACAACTCTCCTTTCTCCATGTGGGAGCTCGAATCAGCACTGTCTGAGACTAGTGATACTGCACCCATTCACTACCAAATCCAATGCTGCATGCTTCGCCATTTGCCAGTGGCGTCAAAGGAAGTTCCCCTAAAATATTTTAATCTTATGTGGTAGACAGGCAACTTCCTGAACTCATGGAGGGAGGCAGTTCTGATACCTCTCGTGAAACCAATAATGGACTGTACATTTCCCAGTAGTTACAAGAGTATCGCCTTAACAAGCTGCGTAGGAAAGACACTGGAGTGAATGGTTGACCGCCGTCTGGTCTGGTTGTTAGAGACCAATCAACTCCTTAGCCACTCTCAGTGTGGTTTCTGGAGATTTTGGTCCACTGTTGACAACCTGACTGCTAGAGGCGGCTATTCAGCAGTCTTTTCTATGTAACCATCACTGTACTGATATACCAGTAAGGCATATGATACTACTTGGAGACACTGCATTCTCGCACAGCTGCATCAGTGATGCTTTCGTGGCCACCTCTACATCTTCACATGGTCTTTCATGTCTCACTGGTTTTTTAGGACCCGAGTTGGTGTCTCAGTGTCAGATCGATTTGAACAGGAGAATGGTGTCCCTCAGGGCAGTGTTTTAAGTGTTGCCCTCTTTGCCATAGCCATCAACAGTATTGGATCTATGGTAAGCAGTCCTGTACAGTGCTCTTTATTTGTGGACAATGTTGCTATTTTCTATTCCTCCTCCATAATTGCAACAGTGGCTCACCAGTTGCAACTTACAGTGTAGCGGTTAGAGGAGCAGGCTGCAAAGATAGATTTTCAATTTTCTGCAGATAAGTATATGTGTGTGTGTGTGTGTGTGTGTGTGTGTTCATTTTAATCATTTTCATCGTACTTTTAATTTACCTGCTTGTCAAATGGGGGACAGCATCCTACATTTTAGAGACTCAGTGAGGTTTCTGAGCCTCATTTTTTTCTCCAGATTGTTATGGTTGCCACATCTTAAAGTGCTGTAGCCACAGGTCTTGGGGAGCACACATGGCGCGTCTGCTCCAGTTTTATAGGGCTTTCACATGTTCACGGCTGGACTATGGGTGCACGGTGTATGCGTCAGCGGGGCCTTCTTATTTGTCGATCATTGGCACTGTCCACCATTAGGGGTTCGTCTGGGCACGGATGCTTATCCGGCCAGTCCTGTACCCAGCCTCTGTGTTGAGGCAGGGAACCGCCACTTACCATCCGGCACCGGCTCCTCATGGTGCATCAGGTATGTAAGTTCCTCGCAGCTCTGACTTTACCCACACACCAGACTGTTGCTCGTCTGCCTCTGGAGCACTTTTTTCCAATGGTCCACAAGCCACAATGCTGTTTGGGATCCACGTGCAGCATGTGCTGATGTCACTTGGTGTGGAACCAGTACGACCCCTAAATTGCTTGTTTGTTCCAATTCGCTGAGTGCCCTTCACTCTCTGAAACGTTTGTACTGAGCAGATAAAGTTGTCCAGACTACCCAGAATGGCTACCTCCACCTGCAACGGCTGTGAAAGGAGTTGTCTTTCAGCTGGGTACCAGGGCACCAGGCAATTGTGGGAATTGAAAGGATGGATCTCGCAGCCATGGAGGCGTGCCTTGATTCTCAGGTCTTTCAGTGTGCCACTCCTTGCGTACTATGACATCACTGTTGAGCTCTAAGAGTCTTGCATCGGTGGGAGGATAAATGGCTCGAAGTAACTACAATAAGCTCCATGTCATAAAGCCCAGAACTCTGCTGTGGCGTACCTCCTTCCAGCCAGGTCGGCAGGATGAGGTCCTCCTGACTCGCCTTCCCATAGGCTGTAGCCCTATGACACGTGGGTGTTTGCTCCAGCAAGAGGACCCTCCAGCGTGTGGTGCTTGTGGCATACATATCACTGTGCACCATGTTTTATTAGACTGCATTTTATTTTCCGGCCAGTGGGCTTTGGCTGATTTGCCGAAGGATCTGCAGTCTATTTTAAGTAATAATCAAATGAATTTGATTCACGTTTTAAAGTTTTGAGCGTTGTCCAACGTGTTTACCAAGATTTTAGGTAGATGGTTTTAATATGTTCATGGGGTGACTGGCTCGCCCATATTTTACATAAGTGGTCAGCCAGTGACATTTTCTTGTGCCTTCCTTCTAGCTCCATTTTTGCTTTGCTTGTGTTTTAGTCTTATGTGTAGCATCTTTTCTTCTTTCCTGTTGTCTTAACGTGTATGGTCATATATTACTACTACTCTACACATTCATTACTTTTCATATGAGTAAGGATACTGATAACCTCGCTATTGAGTGCCCATAGGCACTAAACTCACCCACCCACCCACCCACCCACCCACACACAATTACTGTGTTTTTCAGAAATGATTCATACAGTTATATTAAGTGTTTTGAAGCAAATTTAATTAAGAATGTGTATTGACAAACAAAACTTTCTCTCATTAGAATTTTAAGTATTGCATGTAAATTGCAATTAGTCTTTTTGATAAGGTAACATAACGTAATATATTTGATTATCTTTATTTAAGTTATGAATCAATTAGAACAAATACATCACAGCTGGAAATTATTTGTGTACTGTGCCTCTTGTCTTTTGTGAAGTGTTTTGTCACCAATATTGGATTGTGATCTGTTGGAGAATCTTTGAGTAAATTTTTCTGAGTTTCCATTCTTGATTGCAGATGCTTTTTTTGTTGTTGATTTATTAAGTGCATAATGTTTTATTTTAATAGTATAAAATGGATCTGAGTACAGCAAATTTGTGTGTATTTGTATGGTTATATGAAGTGTGTGGTTTCTCCCTGCTGGTGACATACGTAATAGCACCTTGATACTGCTGGACCAGCACGTTTAGTTGGTCTAACATTGGTCCATGTTGGCAAGTTAGGAATACAATCATCTGGGTTAGATATCTTATACATGTTCATCCAGATTTAGTTAGGTGGAGTGATCTGGGAACTCTAGGTGCTATATGTCCTCATCTTGCAGTTACCCTGGCCTTCCCTGTGTGGTCAAGAACTGTCATCATTTATACTGATCCCAGATTCATATGTACAGTGAAAAAGGCACACATGCCACTGTAGAATGTCATTTCCTCACACCAGTCATCAGACCACTGCAAGAAAAAATTTTCTCTGCTCTATCCATGGTTGTAAAGTACCTCAGAGACATGTCAGTTGAACAGACAGTAATAATCAATTTCCAGGCTTATTTTGAACAAGACATGATCCCACTGTTCTTTTGTTCACGTGATGTGCGCAAGACACCACATTCACTGAGATTGGCTGTGCCTTCATACCAGGTGAATGTATTTGGTGGGTCACTGAGCACACAGAACAATCTCTCACAGCTCATGATACAATTCTGGCGGGAAAAGTATGACTCTAAGGCTGCTACAATGTCGTGGACAGCTGTTGTGCTAGTTGGACTTCTTTTGAGACTTGGGAAAAGGATATGGTATTGGATCTGGGCTGTAGTGTGCAATTGATTTTGCCTGTTCTCCTGTTGAATGTTGCCTCCCTCCTCTATGAAATGATGGTATCGATGATGTTTTACTCCCACCCCGTATTGTGATGTCTGGCTCTGATTTCAAAGTTGCCAATGATCTGGCCATATATGGTTTTATTTGGATACTTTGCTACAACTTGAATATTGCTGCTGACATGCTCCATACCTCGTGTGCATCTGTGTTGTCCCACCACGTTTAATTTAGACAATGTCACAATGGTGAAATGTATTTAAGGATCTCCTTTTTTTTTTTTAAATATATGGACATAAGTATATTTTTATGATTCTAAGAGATGCAGACTCAGTTGGCATATGCTTTCAGCAATCCGGAATGTGGGCAGATGCACTTCGAATATGCAAAGAATATCTTCCAACATATTTGGCTGCTCTGAAAGAGCAATATGACAGAGAAGTTGGAGTTAAGGGTTCTAAAGATGCTAACAGTCTGGTAAGTCAGGCACATGAATGGGAACAGAACAGGGAGTACAAGGCTGCAATTGACTGCCTTCTAAAGGTATTCACTCTCATGCATATATTGTTCCATTGCTATTTGGTATATATTGTTTAACCTGCTCTTAAACTAGATGAGTGTGGTTTTACAGGTAAACTCTTCAAATACTAAAGATCATAACCTTATTTTAAAAGCGTGGAGTAAAGCAGCTGATCTGACAAACAGGTTTTTAGAGGAAAAGCAAGCAGTTGAGGTTGCCAAAATTTTAGGTAGGTGAAAATTTTAGTTCATTCTACAATTCAATGATATATTGGCCCAGAGTGAATCAGATGGCATACTGAATTGTTTGATGTGCTTGACTTTAAAAATTTAGAGTAGGCTGAATTTGAACTGTTGTAAGGTTGAATCTAAACAGATGTAATATACTGTTTGTTACAGTTGTTATGTATATTCCTTAGTGTGCATCAGTTTTTTTACTGTGGTATTGTTTAAAGATATGTCATGTATTTTCTCGCTTTTGTATGTTGATAATTTTCACAAAAGTCACATGTAACCATATATGTTAATTGTTATTTCTAAAACTATTTATTACTTCATAAGACATTGGTCAGAATCAGTATTTTATTGTCTCATAATATACAATTTAAATCATTGATTTCATGTGCAGGAGAGTCATCAGCTTGTAGCTGTAATAGATTGTACACAGAACACGATATTTAATTTAATTGGGCAGATAAAAAATCTACTCACCAAGTGGTGGCGGAACACACTCGTAAAAGGTTGTTAATTGGGCAAGCTTTAGGAGCCAGTGGCTCCTTCTTCAATCTGCTCAAATGATCAGATAGTCATTAAAAGATTTCTCAGCAGATTAATAGCATTTCTGTACCACCTTTTTTTAGCCCTTCAAATATTTGTGTCTTATGTATTTTCATCCCCATATATTGTGGGGTCTATGCAAAGAGATGAAGTCTGTTTGTATGAAGCATGAAGCTTTTGTTGTCTCTGGTTTCATACATGTGCCAGAAGTTATTTATTTGTAAAAAACAGTTCAGAGTTAGTATTTGTGAAGAGAGTTATTTCATGTAAGTGCGACAAGGGAATATTTAATATATTTAGATCTCTTTATAGTGGCATGCAAGATTTTCTTGGCCTTGTATTGTACATGTCCCTGATAATTTTTTTCTGGAAGGTTACATTACATTAATACTTGTTCCATAGAGCATGAATTCAACATATTGTTATGACGTGGAATGTGTCAGTTTAACATAAGTGTTCCTACATGACCTTTTACAGTTACTACTTCATATCTGAAAATTCATCTGTTGAGTAGAAGGAGTTGTCATTCAAAAGCTTTTTAACTTGTTTTTAAATGCTGATTGGGTATCTGTCAGACATTTAATGCTATTTGGCAAATGACCAAAGATTTTTGTGGCAGCACAGTCCACCCCTTTCTGTGCCAAAGTCAGATTTAATCCAGAGTAGTGAAGATCATCCTTTCTTCTAGTGTTGTGGCTATGCACTTTGTTATTGTTTTTGAATTGGGATGGGATATTAATAACAATTTTCATAAGTGAATATATGTGTTGTGAAAGTACTGTTAATATCCTGAGTTCCTTAAATAAATGTCTGCAAGGTGATATTGGCTGGGCTCCAGCTATTATTCCGATTACACACTTTTGTGCAATGAGTACTTTTACTAATATGTTTATCACCAAAATTTGCAGTAACCCTACCAGCATAAGTAGCTGAACCTACCCATTTCAGCAGCTCATCGATTATTTCTTCCAGTACAATTTCTCATCAATGCTCGTATCCAGAAGTTTGGAATATTCTGCCTTAGCAACAGAGTTCTGTTCATGTTTATCAATGGTATTATGCCATTTACTGTCCAGAATTGTATATACTGTGTTTTCTCAAAATTTAGTGAGAGACCATTAGCAGAGAACCACTTAATAATTTTCTGCAAGTCATTATTTACAATTACCTGAGCTAATTCTTTGGGTGTAACACACGTGGAAATGAAAAGGAAGTTGGACAGATGAGATTAATGGTGCTCTGCTGCAAACCAACCTCAGGATTGAACACTAAAAGAAGAAGAACAATTTTTGTTTGTTGGGTGTGCTTAGAATACTTGTGTCATCAGCAAAAATAACTAGCTTTGCATCTTTATGAATATAAAGTAGCAAGTCATTAATATACATTAAGAACAACAAGGGAACCAATACCAAACATTCGTGATACCTCCCCAGTTAGAGGACTGTGCTGATTTTTGCATACTATCTGTTCTGCTAATTTCAACCTTCTGCATTCTTCCAGTTAAATATGAACTAGACATTTGTGCACTGTCTCCCTCATACCATAGTACTTAAGCTTATCTGCAAGAATTTAATGATTCACACAGCCAAAAGCCTTTGAGAGATCATAAAATATCCCAACGGTGATGTTCGGTTATTCAGAGCATTTAATATTTGATCAGTGAAATCATATACAGTATATAGAATTTTCTGTTGAAAATCATTTCTGAAAACCAAATTGACATTTTGTTAGTACTTCATTATTACAAATATGCGAATCTACCCTTGAATACATTACTGTTTCCAGAATTTTGGATAAATCTGTCAGAAGTGAGACTAGGCAGTAGTTGTTAGCATCAGACCTATTGTCTTTTTTATGTGATGGTTTAACAATAGCATATTTCAGCCTATCCGAAAAAATGCCGTTTCAGGGAGCTACGACATATGTGGCTGCAAATCATACTTATCTGTGGGTAACCAGCTTTTAGTACTCTGTTGGGAATGCCATCAAATCCGTGCAAGATTTTACGTTTGAGTGAATTTATTATTTTCCTAATTTCAGTAGAAGAGGTGGATTGAATTTCATCTAATGAGTAGCTGGATCCTATGATCTCTACAACCCTTAAAGAATGATTATTAAAAATATTTTGTACTTCTGACTTTTTGTTATCAAACATTTCATTGACTGTGGTTGAAATACAGTCTTCTTATGATCTCAGTTGTCCTGTTTACCTTTCAACAATATTCCAAACTGTTTTAATTTTATTATCAGAGGTGCTAATTTCTGGCATAATGCACATCCTTCTGGACTTTTTAAAAACTTTTCTTAACCAGGGTGTATACGACCGGGGACAACCGGGAGATCCGGGAAAAACCCGGGAATTTTTCCATCTGGGAGAAAACCGGGAAAAACTCGGGAATTGTTTGGAATTCTGGGAATTTTTCATTGTTTTCGTTTTCAGTTAAATTTTTGTGATTTTGACTGGTAAGAACCAATACTCTAACAAAGGATATTACTGCATCCCGCTACTGCAGAATAATACTGCAACAACAAAACGTGAACGAGAGGGGGGGGGGGGGGGGGACATAAGTTGCAAGGAAATGCACCATATACAACAACAAAACACAGTGCTCATACAAGTGTCTGCTAACAGCACAGTGTGTTGAAGGCTTAGGAAGACTGTGCAATGCTTCATAACAACAAATTGCCTCCGCTGATCGTGACGTGACAACTGTTTAAATTAGAGTCGTTTGAGCAGTTGCGGGTGGGCTCTTGCGCATACACAGTTTAGTCACAATGAGTAGTACCTTCCCCGCTTCTGGTTACAGAAGTGTGGCTGTGCGCCACTACCTAATATTGCCCCGGTTCGGAAATATAGTAAATCTGGGGCTGATGCACAGAGCAGTCCGAGTTGTGGTGGGGAGGTGGGTTGTCTCTACCTGACCCGTGTTTACGTTCAGTGATTTTGTTGTTTCGTCTCCTTTTATTGCTTTCACGTTAAATGATGATGAAATGGATTTTTGTCTCCAGGAGCTATCAAATGAATTAAAATACCTTCGCTTAGTAACGGAAGCCTAAAATATGTTTTTAGTTTCAGATTTTATTTCCACTTTTCTGGCGGTCAAGCATTAATCGCCTTGCAGAACAATGAAGTTATTTTTGTCGGTTTGCTAAAGAGATTTGGCTTTTATTAATCTTTTCTGCTGAGGCAGTCAATTTATTTGAAACGAAGTGTTTAATTTCACACTCTTGGCTGGTTTCAACTGTTCGCTGCATTTCAAGTGCATGTATGGCATTATACCATAATAAAGATCCAAACATGAGATAATACAGCACTGGTACTCCAAGAAAATTTACATCTGAATATGGACATACGAATGTGCACTTCAAGCCGAATTATGCATTTTAGTATGATTCACGAAATTCCGATGCTCTTGAAGTATCCTCTGATGTCTTGTTTCTTTTATGACATAATGTAAGATCTTTAATGTTTTACACGTAGAACATAAGGCTTCTTGTGTCATCGTAGCTGTGCAATCGCGGTGACGCCTGTTATCTGGCATTCTCTTGCAACTGCTGAAACGAACCTATTTCTAACAGGTCGTGGGAAAATATTGCGAATGGTGGTTTGAAAAGTGTTACATTCAAAGCGAATTTCCTTTTGCGCAAGATGAACAATGTGCGAGAATGTATGATGAATTTCTTAAATCACAAAACGTTTGATTCCATTTAAAAATCAACTCTTTGAGGATGACCATTTAGAAGAATTTCGAGCCCAGATCAGACATTTACGTCGTTATTAAAAATTTTACTGGCACATTTGTGTGATGTATCTTAATGCAACACCATGAAATTCCCTTATTTGTGTGTTCGCGTTACTTAAGAGTGCTCTTGCTATTGGCTGACTACATCACGTGTCCTATTGCTGTCATCAGCGTGCGAGATCAAGTGACATGAGCTATGACTGCCTTACAAAAGCAATCTCGATCTCAATGCTTCGGAAAGTGACCTGCGGTGTTTGGTGGGATTCAAATTTATACCTTCGTAATACGAAAATATCAGCGTACATGCCCCCCCTCCGCCTCTCCTCTCCCAGGAGTTTCGTGTTCTAAAGAGCCGGGAAATTCTACGTCGGTATATAAAACCATAAACATTCAAAGGATTGATGAGTTTTACAGCGCCGAGGAAGAGTATACTGCCACTTAAAACGGAAAAAGTGTATTTTCACCCGGGTGAATGTGTAATTTTAACCGGGAAATCCGGGAAAAATCTGGGAATTTTCTTTCTTGTCCACATATACACCCTGTTAACACAGTGCAGTAGTTTTTGTAATGTTTGACTGTTTATGAATCATTACTGCTTCTAGTTGTAAGATACGTTTCCCTTTTCTGTTTACTATATATTTTTATCCTTTTAGCAAGCCATGGCTTTTTAGATTGTTTCTTACTATTATGCTTCACTGTTTTCTTAGGGAAACTGTTTTCAAATATAGTCACAAAGGTATCAAGAAACAGGTTAGATTTAAAATTAACCTCAGGTTCCATGTACACCTCATCTCAGTCTATGTTGCAAGATTTACCTAAAATTTGCAGTTGTTAAATCATTAATTAAATATGCAATTTTGGAGGACTTTTTTGCATTACTGTATGGAGCTATGTCATATACTGTAACTAGCTGTGCATCATGATCAGACAGACCATTCTTGACAGGAAAAGTTTTTATTTGATTAAATGTATCTTGTCCTATAAAAACATTATCTATCAGTATGCTGCTTTCCTGTATTACCTGAGTAGAAAAGTCAATAACTGATGTAAAATTGAAAGAACCAAGTAATACTTCAAGGTCAAGCTTTCTATTGGACTCTTTCAGAATATCTACATGGAATCCCCCACAAACATCAATTTGCTTTCCTCTGTGTGACAGATAGCACAACCAAGAATCCTAGTTTTTCAGAAATAGCTGAAAATTTCCCAATGGGGACTTATACACTGTTACAATTATTTAATTTAAGCTCACATACGCATGCTTTTATATGTTACTCTATACATTTTTTTTAGTTTCTAAATTTTTTACACTGTGCTAAATTTTAATATAGATGGAAACTCCTTTTCCATTAGGTTAATATTCTTGTCAAGTTACTAGCATTTCCTCAAGAGAGAGTACCATATATCAAGTAGTTATGGTACACAATTGCTTTGTCTCTCTTCTGGTTACTTAGGCTAAGATTGAAATAGCAAATGCCAGGCTGTTTAATTAAGTTTCAGGCAGTCTATATGTGAGGACTATAATAGATTTCTGTCCAGTTGCATTGTAAGAATTTACCATGTTCTGCTTTATTTTGCTTCCGACATCTGAGCATAATCTGAATAGAACCAGAATGGAAGAGTTGGGGATATAAAAGAAGGGAACTAGCTTTTCCACTTATCTGGAAGCTTCAAAGACATCTAAATCAAAATGCCTTGAAAACCTGAGGGCCTAAAGGTGGAAGATAGTCTACCTTTAAGCTCTCAGGCTTTCAAACATTGTCTGGTGCAGTCTCCAATAATCGGTCTTTCCTTCTTATCCCATCTGGTAAGTCTTTCCTGACCCGAGACTCTGGGTGACTTTTCTGAACTCTCCCCATTTCCGAAATCTCACCAGTCCATTTCCTTTAACTCTCTTCCTTCCCCATCAACCCTTCTTTCAGAAGAAGGAGCAACTGGCTCCAAAAGCATGCAAATTTCAATGTTTTTATGTGTGTGTTCTCCTGCCGCCACTTTGTGAGTAGATTTTTTTATGTATCCAGTTACATTATATTTTCAAAAATTGGTTGGTTTCATTGTCTAATGTAGATAAGTTTTACATATGCTAAATTGTTAAGCTTTATGTTTCTGTAAGTAGATTTATTTATGTGCCCAGGACAGGAACTTACCAGAATACTGGTAGAGCATTAATAACACACACAGAGAGATTAATTACATACAAAGAATCAGTTACAGAGAAAATTTAATAAAATACAGACAGAAAATAATGACGGGTTCCTGGAAACTAGCAGATGTTCTCGCTTTTGCAGGTCACCACACTGTCAAATTTCATTGTCTTCGCGAAGCCTCATTCCCTGACTTTGCATTGTGACTCCCCAGTTCTCAATCTGTTGAGGTCTTCGACCTCCATTAAGGCTGTTATTACACTATCATATTTCTTTGACAAAGAAATATGATCAAATAGTCATCAAATTTCTTTGACGTGGCCCTGAAAAGGAATATTACACTGTTGTCGTATTTTTCGTCAAAATTCAAGGGGGCTGACAGCAACAACTTGTAATCATGTGCAGCAGTTGCTTGCACCACAATTTCACTGTGTGCGCATTTGGAAGAGAAGCAGGGGAAAAAAAGAAACATACCTGGGTGAAGCTATGGATCTTATGATAGGAGGATAAAAGCATTCAACAAAATTTGTTACGTGAGATGCAAGTAGAGGACATAAAGTTATACATAAATTACTTAAGGCTGGATCAGAATATGTTTCAATATTCCCTCAGCAAAGTGGCTCCTCGTACAACAAAGCACAATACTCACTTACGAACTGCTATATCTGCAGAAGAGAGGCTCACAGTAACACCCCGATTTCTTGCTACAGGAAAAAGTTACTCTAGCTTACAGTACAGCACTCGAATGCCATAGTGAACATTAACTAAAGTCATCCTTGAAACATGTGAAGCAGTTTATAAGTCACTAAAGGACCAATACCTAAAGGTAAATAAATGTTTAATACACTTTAATTGCATTAAGAACTATTTGTATTTTAGAACAATGTAAAATATACATTTTGTGTCCCAACAACAGCAAAATTAATAGAAATGTATGAAGGTGATGAGGTGCTTTACAACATGAGGCATCCTGGGTACAAAAATAGATGTAGTAGAATGGAGAGGTCATAATTTTTTATGTGTTAAAGAGTGTCTTCCTCCTCTGAAAAGTTTCCTGAATGTATACAGAGGGGGATGGCTGTGGCTGTGATTGTGACTGTGATTGTGGAACTGTCACCTGCGGCATATCCCACCTGTATATCAGGAAATGATTTATACCGTGCATAGTGCCCATTGCGAAAAATATACCCCTCTCCCCTGCACGTTATCCATCTCCTGCAGTTCAGCTGTGATGTGGGTGGCAAAGGCACTGTACCAATCTTCCTGGATAGGCTGGGACTTGTTCTTGCTCATATCATCCACTGCTGTTAATGTTTTGGTGGCATCCACAAGAACATCTGTTGTCACTTTTCTTCTCTTTGTGGGAGATTGCTCATGTTGCTGGGGCTGTGGTCATGGCTCATTGCAGGTGACTTCAGTCTCCTCTTGTGATGAAGAGTAAACCTCTATTTCAAGCTTTAAATATAGGAATGAAATGCTCTAAATTCAGAAACGAAAAACATTAGTTACATATTACCTTAAATATCCCCAAATTTTATTTACAGTTACCCACAAGCAGAGAAGAGCAGGAGCAAATTGCAAAAGATGGCAAGGAAAATTGGAACTATTATAACACTATAGGATCAGTGGATGAAAAGCATATTCACATCAAATGTCCACAAGCTAGTGGCTCTCACCTCTTCAATTATAAACCCTTTGACAGCATAATTTTATGTGCCATGGTAGATGCTACCTACAAATTCTTGTTTGTTGATTCATGAAGTAATGGGCATGTTGGTGATGCTGGAGCGTTTTCTAAAAGCAAACTATGGATGTGCCTCATTGACCGATCTGTTCTGAACATTCATGAAGTCAGAAAGCTAGGGAACACAAATATTACAACTCTAATGGTTGTGCTGTCAGACAAAGCATTTTCTCTGAGTTATAACATTATGTAACCATACCACTTGAAGGAAATCACTAAAGAAGAAAAAGTTTTCAGTTACAGGTAGGAAGAAGACTAGTGGAAAGCAGCTTTGGCATTCTTGTCAGTCATTTTAGGATTTTTATTACCGTCAATTTACCTCCAGAAACAGTTACTATAATTACACAAGCTGCCTGCACACTGCAGAGTTTGTTAACCAAGAGGAGAAAACACATGTACACCCATCAGGAAACAGTGTCTATAGTCATACGAAGTTGCACTTATCTTGGGTCACAAAGTGCTGAGGATCTACAGCAAATGGAACCTATAGTTTGTCAAGCTGCCTGTGGAGGTCCAGTACATGGATGAGCAGTTAGAGAAGACTTGAAAACATTTTACAATGGTGCTGGAAAGTGCTCTGGCAAGACAGTCACATTTCGTAATGTAAAATTCAAACAAATGCACTTGCCTCAATTTTTTTTTTCTAAGATGGGTGCTCCATGTTCACTGCCACTTTCTGTGCCCTCTAAATTACACACACTATCTGCCACTGTGGTCTGGTCCAGGAACCTGAGTAGGTGCAACCAGTTCACTTGTAGACTATAAACAGCCTGTGCACTGGATCCACTTTTGCTTTTAACCATTTGCAATAATAATAATAAATAATGTAAATTACTTGTATGTTATGTAAACATCATTGTGTGCTTCAAGTATATGCAGTGAAAAAAATTATGTAAAACATTTGTATGTCATGTAAATATATGTTGTACAGTGAATTAAATAAGTGTGTTGATACGTACTTTTGCTTTCTTGTGAGAACAGCTTGAGCGGAAGCCATTAATTTTCTTTTTTATATCATCTGCCATGCACCCTGGCTGTATTTCATGACTAATGACCTCCACAATTTTTTTTGGAACTCCACAAACTTCTTAATCTATTTTTCTTCCCAGGATACCTCACGTTGTAAAATGCCTCATCAGCATCATACATTTCTATTAATTTTGTAGTTTATGGTACACAGCATGTTTACATGTTTACTAATGAACTACTTGTGACAGGTAGCTGCAGTGATGTTAGTGCTCCAAGTGGTAACATCGTACATTGCAGTGAACAAAAGACAAGCAACTTTTGTGACCAAATCTACAACGAGGTCGTAGATTTGATCATATTTCTTTGACGAGATTTGACAAAGTTCTCTTATTTCACCATCAAATTTCTTTAACACAAATATTTGACATATCTACTTTGACAAAGAAATATGACAGCGTAATACTGGCTAAGGCAGATGTGAACCTGCAGATGGTTCCTCTTTGGCAGGCAAAAAATCTCTTCAAAGTTCCACTCAGCAAGTTCTGGGGGAGGAAGGAATTGCTGTAGTTGCCAGCAAGATGCATTTTATTTGTCTGAATCTTGGTCATTGAGGCTCGTGATCAAACAAAGGATGTCTGTGATCAGTTTCTTGTTTCTTCTTTTCCACTTCAGAAGCTGCTTTCCTGTGAATACCTTGTCGTACTATATCCAAAATTTGGTACAGGTTACTAACTGGAGTTGATCATAGACAGCCCGTCTCTGTGTGTCTGGTCTTATTCAGAGCTGTATCAAATACACAAATGCTCCCTCATGTTTAATAATTAATGGCACATGATGACAACTGCTAGCCATATTTACTTAGTACTATGCAACTATGTAAGATTTTGCTACCAGGTTATGACTGATGCTGTTAGATATTGTCAATTTTTTAATTATTGCATAATATTTACATTGAGGTATTATATTTGTACGTTCTGTTAGATAATGTGAATGCTATCAAAAATAATCACTGAATAAAGTAATTATATTGCAGCTTCCCATTTGGCACAGCTTCCTTTTAGAAAGTATAGTTCTTGTTTTTTGGCCTCACCAGGACATCATTTGTGAGATCCTATATGCTTCTCTGTGTTGATAATTCTTTTATGAAAACAAAACAAGTTATGCTGTGAAAATGAGTTAATATTCTATTGTTAGCCACTCTATTAAACATTTTAAAAGACTGTAAGGAATGAAATGGACTTGTAATTAAAGGCAATCTGCCTGTCTCATCTTTTATAGGTGGATGTCACTATGGGACTCATTTAATTCTGTCAGTTAATGTCTTGAGTCATTGACTGATTATAAGGTATTCCAAAACATCACCATACTTACTTCGAGGTAACTCATTACGTGAGACCAGCCATAATTTTTCAGTTTGTTTACAGAAACATCAAAGCAACATGTCTGGGGCACTGAGAAAAGCTATATGGCACATCAGTGTATGTGGCACAAAAGCAACAAATTAAATATGAAAATACAAGAGAGTGTCTTGAATCTTATTAAAGTACTCAGAGTATTAAAAAAAAAGCAATTGGAAAATTATTCATTTGAAACATCCTTATAAGTTAACTTGTAGTCATGTTTCATCAATTCATTTGTTTTTATTTTGTTGTATTCAGTGTATGAAAATGAATCTTCTAACAGTTATAGCATTGTATCAATGTGTTCATGCAGTGCCTCTTTTGTAGGTCCAAAATTAGTACAGGCCCAGCAATATAATTTAGCTGCTCAACTTTACTTAAATGTTGACATGATTAAAGAAGCAATAGACACCTTTATTTCTGCTGAAGAGTGGAGCAAAGCAAAGAAAATCGCAAAGGAGCTAGAGCCAATGTAAGTATATTAACTGTAAACAAAATATTAAAATACTTTGCATTACTTTCTGTTATCAAAAGGCCTATATTCCCAATAAATTGAAGTAGTGGCCATTACACTTTATACTGAGTTAAATAAAATAAAATAAGGTATTGAAACGGGCGTGAAAACCATTACAACATTCAGTATTCAGTTTATTCACTATTGACTACTTACCGTGGAATAGGATTGAACATTAAATATACAACTGAGAATAATTATTATAGTGAAATTTTTACAATTTAGCTCCTTATCTTTTAGAAACGTCTTTAAGTACTAATGTCAGCCACGTTTATTTCAGATATTTCAGCTGTCTTGTAAAATGGGTGTTTGAGTAACCAGTTATGCATCTTAACTTTGAAAATATTATAGGGCAATGCCCAAGCATGAACTGGAGGTTTATTAAAAAAAATTTTAGCATCTTATTTTGTGGGAGTTTGCAGTCTTTGTGAGTCTGTGTCTTGGTACATCAAGATTCAGTTTGCATCTGGTTTTGTGAGGGTGTACCATGACTCTGTATTGTGAGAGTGTACCATCTCTCTGGTGCTGAATTTATTTATTTATTGCTTATTGCATAAAGCAATGCTGTGTGTGTGTATAGATTAATAACAGTTAATATCTGGAGCTTGATAAAGAGTGGATGGCAGTTCCTTAAGTGAAACTTTGCACATCATTCTGATTACTTTTTTTTATGTCATAGGAAATGTGCGATTGAAATAAAATGAAATATGCAACCTTCAGATACTCACCAGTGAATGCATCTGTCAGTTTCACATGAGATAGCTTACTCTTGTTATTCTCTTGCAGACATGCCAAATATGTTCCTCCCAGTTCAGTTTCGAAGAGGGAGAGATAGAGGAGGAGAACGTGGACAGGGAGAGGGGAGAAGGAAATAGACAGAGGAGGGGGGGGGGAGATGGACAGAGAGTGGGAGGTTGGAAGAAGTGGACAGAGAGAGGAAGATGAAGAGATGGACAGGCAGAGGTGGCAGGAACGGACGGACAAAGGAGGAAGGAGTAGATGGAAGAGGGGGGAGGAGCAGTTGGAATGAGCGAGGGGCAGGAAGAGATGGACAGGGAGTGGAAAGGTGGAAGAAGTGGACTGAGAGAAGGGGAGAAGTAGATGGACAGAGAGAGGGGATGGAATAGTAGAAAATTGAAATACATGCATATCTGGTTAATACCAGGTACTCAGCTATAGCTCGCGTCACGTAAGATGACACTTTTGTGCAAAGAGACGGAACAGTGGAGGAATAAGAACTGCACATGCGCAGTAGCAGAGAGCGTGCAAACAAAGTCCACATAAAACATCCCCCAGGCTGTGGCTAAGCCTTGTCTCCGCAATATCCTTTCTTTCAGGAGTGCTAGTTCTGCAAGTTTCGCAGGAGAGCTTCTGTAAAGTTTGGAAGGTAGGAGACGAGGTACTGGTAGAAGTAAAGCTGTGAGTACCGGGCGTGAGTCGTGCTCCGGTAGCTCAGTTGGTAGAGCACTTGCCCGCGAAAGGCAAAGGTCCCGAGTTCGAGTCTCGGTCGGGCACACAGTTTTAATCTGCCAGGAAGTTTCATATCAGCGCACACTCCACTGCAGAGTGAAAATCTCATTCTAAAGTCCACATAGCTGAACTGCATTGCTTATTTGCCTACGGTACATCGTATTATACGTTCAGATCTTTGAGGGGAATAGTAAATATTAAAACCAATTTTGATCAGTCATCATGAGAGAAATATTAATTCACGTCTTGACGACATTGCGTCCACTGCTCCACAGATTTACTCTGATCGGGAGGCGAGAACAGCAGACACAGCTTTGTGAAGATGTGAAGTACAATTTTTCTCAAAATGACAATTGTCTACTGACAGGATTATTGAAACTGCTTGCAGTAATTACCATTTATTGTGATTTCAACTGCATTATAAGTAAAAATGTAATACGCGACAAAATAACCTTCAAGCACAAATGAAATCATTATATTTGCTTGACAACTGCTTGTACTCAATAGAAGTTTTAAAAATGTGTATAAGGTATGTGTGTTGATGTGTTTGACTGTAGTTAAGTGTAATCATTGCACGTAAAAAAGAATTAATGGTAGGAAAGACTAATGAAAAGACAATTGTAAAAATGGTCAGTAAGTTGTCCTATTTTTCGCTGTTAATGGGCATTATGAGTGTAAACTAACTCGTTTGACATTACAGTGAGACACTTCATTTATAATCCATTGAACAAGCAAACAATTAACCATCATCTGTGAATAACTCCAGGAAATGATGAACCATAACATCGAAAACTGCCAATATTTCAACCAGTAACAGTTACTGTCATTTTAGGGCCTTATCCAGACCATTCCTTGGAAATGACAGGGGTTTACATGTGGAAACATTGGACTTTTGATGAATTCATCCAGCTGCATTCTACATCTACATCTACATCTACATGGATACTCTGCAAATCACATTTAAGTGCCTCGCAGAGGGTTCATCGAACCACTTTCACAATTCTGTATTATTCCAATCTCGTATAGCGCACAGAGAGAACGAACACCTATATCTTTCTGTACGAGCTCTGATTGCCCTTATTTTATCGTGGTGATCCTTCCGCCCTATGTACGTCGGTATCAACAAAATATTTTCGCATTCGGAGGAGAAAGCAGGTGATTGGAATTTCGTGATAAGATTCCGTCGCAACGAAAAACGCCTTTCCAGCCCAAATCCTGTATCATTTCTGTGACACTCTCTCCCATATTTCGCGATAATACAAAACGTGCTGTCTTTCTTTGAACTTTTTCGATGTACTCCGTTAGTCCTATCTGGTAAGGATCCCACACCACGCAGCAGTATTCTAAAAGAGGATGGTCAAGCATAATGTAGGCAGTCTCCTTAGTGGATCTGTTACATTTTCTAGGTGTCCTGCCAATAAAACACAGTCTTTGGTTAGCCTTCCTTACAACATTTTCAATGTGTTCCTTCCAATTTAAGTTGTTCGTAATTGTAACTCCTAGGTATTTAGTTGAATTTATGGCCTTTATATGTGACTGGTTTATTGTGTAATCAAAGTTTAACAGAGTCTTTGTAGCACTCATGTGGATGACCTCACACTTGGCATTATTTAGGGCCAAATGCCAGTTTTCACACCATTCAGATATCTTTTCTAAATCATTTTGCAGTTTGTTTTGATCTTCTGATGATTGTATTAGTCTATAAACGACAGCGTCATCTGCAAACAACCTAAGACACCTGCTCAGATTGTCTTCCAAATCATTTATATACGTAAGGAAGACTACCTCGAGGAACGCCAGAAATCACTTCTGTTTTACTCGATGACTTTCCTTCTATTACTATGAACTGTGACCTCCCTGACAGGAAGTCACAAATCCAGTCACATAATTTAGACGATATTTCATAAGCACACAATTTCACTATAAACTGCATGTGTGGTACAGTGTCAAAAGCCTTCTGGAAATACAGACATACAGAATCGATGTGAAATCCCTTGTCAGTAGCACACAACACTTCATGCGAATAAAGATCTAGTTGTGCTTCACAAGAACAATGTTTTCTAAATCAATGTTGACTGTGTGTCAATAGACTGTTTTCTTCAAGGTAATTCATAATGTTCAAACACAATATATGTTCCAGAATCCTGCTGCATATCGATGTTAATGATACGGGCCTGTCATTTAGTGGATTACTCCTACTACCTTACTTGAATATTGGTGTGAGCTGTGCAACCTTCCAGTCTGTGGGTACGGATCTTTTGTCGAGTGAACGGTTGTATATGATTGTTAAGTATGGAGCTAATGCATCAACATACTCCGAAAAGACCCTAATTGTATACAGTCTGGACCAGAAGACTTGCTTTTATTAAGTGATTTAATTTGCTTCACTACTCTGAGGATATTTACTTTTACGTAACTCATGTTGGCAGCTGTTCTTGATTCAAATTCTGGAATATTTACTTTGTCTTCTTTTGTGCAGGCATTTCGGAAGGCTGTGTTTAGTAACTCTGCTTTGACAGCACTGTCTTCGATAGTATCTCCATTGCTATCATGGAGAGAAGGTGTTGATTGTTTCTTGCCGCTAACTTACTTCACATATGACCAGAATCTCTTTGGATTTTCTGCCAGGTTTTGAGACAAAGTTTCGTTGTGGAAACTGTTATAAGCATCTCGCATTGAAGTCCGCGCTAAATTTCGAGCTTCTGTAAAATGTCGCCAATCTAGGGGATTTTGCGTCTGTTTAAATTTGGCATGTTTGTTTCGTTGTTTCTGCAACAGTGTTCTGACCTCTTTTGTGTACCAAGGAGGATCAGCTCCGCTGTTTGTTAATTTATTTGGTATAAATCTCTCAATTGCCGCTGATCCTATTTCTCTGAATTCAAGCCACATCTTGTCTGCACTTATATCATTAATTTGGAAGGAGTGGAGATTGTCCCTCAGGAAGACGTCAACTGAATTTTTTTATCTGCTTTTTTGAATAGGTATATTGTTCATTTATTTTTGGAGGATTTGAGGGTTATAATATTCAATCTCGCTATGACAACCCTGTGTTCACTAATCCCTGTGTCCATTTTTATGCTCGTTGTTAACCCAGGATTATTTATTGCTAAGAGGTCAAGTGTGTTTTGACAACCATTTACTATTTGCGTGGGTTTATGAACTAAATGCTTGAAATAATTTTCAGAGAATGCATTTAGCACATTTTTATGCGTACCTCTGGAATTAAACACTTTTTTTTTCGCCAACATATGGAGGGTAAATTAAAGTCATCACCAACTATAATCGTATGTTTCGGGTACATGTTTGAAATCAAACTCAAGTTTTCTTTGAACCTTTCAGTAACTCTATCATCTGGATTGGGATGTCAGTAAAAGGATCCAATTATTATTTTATTCCAGTTGCCATAACTCACAGGAACTATCTACTTCAATTTTGCGACAAGATAAACTACTTCTAACAGCAACAAACACACCATCACCAACCATGTTTAGCCTATCCTTTTGGAACACCGTTAGGGTCTTCGCAAAAATTTCAGCTGAGTTTATCTCTGGCTTTAGCCAGCTTTCAGTGCCTGTAACAATATGAGCATCAGTGCTTTCTATTAGCACTTGGAGCTCTGGTACTTTCCCAAAACAGCTACGACAATTTACAGCTGTTATGCCAATGGTTCCTGTATCTACGTTCTTCCTGTGTTCGGACTGCACCCTATGTAGCTGAAGCCCTTCTTGTGTTTTCCGAAAGACCCTCTAACTTAAAGAACCGTCCATTCCATGCCACACAGTTCCTGCTACCTGTGTAGCCGTCTCCTGCGTATAGTGGACACCTGATCTATTCAGCGGAACCCGAAACCCAACCACCCTTTGGTGCAAGTCGAGGAATCTGCAGCCTACACGGTAGCAGAACTGTCTGAGCCTCTGATTCAGACCCTCCACTCGGCTCTGTACCAGAGGTCCGCAATCGGTCCTGTCAACTATGCTGCAAATGGTCAGCTCTGCTTTCATCTTGCAAGCAAGACTGGCAGCCTGTACCACTTCTGTTAGCAGCTCGAAACCAGAGAAAATCTCTTCTGATCCAAAGTGACACGCATCATTAGTACTGACATGAGCAACCACCTGCAATTGGCTGCACCCCGTGCTCTTCATGGCATCTGGGAGGACCCTTTCCACGTCTGGAATGACTCCACCCAGTATGCACATGGAGTGCACATTGGTTTTCTTTCCCTTCTTGGCAGCCATATCCCTAAGGGGCCCCATAATGCACCTAATGTTGGGGCTCCCAACTATCGGTAATACCACCCTCTGTGATTATCCGGATCTTGCAGGCTGAGAGGTTTCCTCCGAAACAGGACAGGCAGCAGCGTCTGGCTCAGTAACAGTGTCAGCCACAGACAACCCCTGGGACCTGTTTGTCAGACAAACCAGGGAGGCCTTATGTGTGACTGCCTGGGAAGTCTTTCACCGCCTGCTATGCCCCAGGGCGACCTCCCAATTGAACACAGGTGAGGGGTCAACCTCAGTGCGAGCAGTAATTGGGCTGTCCACCAGTGAGGACCGGTTGGAGGACTCGGATGTGCTGGGTGTCTGTTGGATCCCCACGGCCAGCCCACAACAGAGGTGCCCATCCACTGAAGCCTCAAGCTGTGTAACCAAAGCCATCACATCCTGAAGCTGAGAGCAAAGTGTCATCAGTTTGGCTCACATCTGCACTCAACAAACGAGGTCCCTGTCCGTACTAAAGACCACATGTTATTAGAGCATACAACATGGTGGGAGAAGCTTAACTTCTCCTTGGGCAATATATTGAACATTATAGCCTGTATAATTCAAAGGATACAAAGTCCTAATCAAAAAGGCTAGGAAGTTCTCATTATTATGTAGGCAACTGATATGTTGACAAACACATTTTTTAAACCACGAATCTTAAACGAAGAAATATTATTACTTTGTTCCAAAGTCTACATTGTAATAGCACCACCACTTCTATTTGAGTCTGTTTCCAAATGATCTGATTGTAAATTGACGATGATAGGTTCAAGTCTTATATCCTTCATCACATCCCTGTCAAATTATTCTTTCTGAAGCTTTTCAGCATCCCGCACAGATGTGCCCATGCTACAGGTGGGATATTGTCTATTTGCCTTATGCACCAGCGATTCGGTGAATGTTATCTTGAATGCTTTTTTTCCTCCCATATAGCCTTATCTTTTGCCCAAA
This sequence comes from Schistocerca americana, assembly GCF_021461395.2. Classification (NCBI taxonomy): domain Eukaryota; kingdom Metazoa; phylum Arthropoda; class Insecta; order Orthoptera; family Acrididae; genus Schistocerca; species Schistocerca americana. The sequence goes on from NC_060121.1 coordinate 982,948,012, forward strand.
TTAATTGCACAGGGCGACACTGACACTAACACGTGGGTAAATTCAAGACTGAAAACTGTGTCACCCCATTCACATGCAAGGAAGTAAAGTCTGTATGTTCTGTCACATGACTTGTATAAATTAACGAGCTGTAGATCGACACAAGTCTGGTTTATACTGCATTTAATATTTTTATTTTTAATCCAGGGAAAAATATCCGCTTTTCTGGTGTTTATATTTGGTGTTTTCTCTCTAACAGTTGAATTATAACTGGCAATGACCGAATTTGAAGCAAGGTATGACAAGAATTTGAAACACATCATGATACTGACAGCATTCATTTCCAAATGGTAGTCACTGCTGTCTTTCTTACAAGTAAATACAAGTTTACTCTCAGAAACAAAACCAGAAGAAGAGTCAGCATGCAGAATAATTATCTGAGAACCTATTCCTATGAAAACTTTAAAACCGCCAATAACACCACTCATTTGCCAGCAGATCTTCCTGGAATGATTCTAACTGGCCCATGTTTCATCAAGGTAACTACCTCCTTCTCTTGTATCGTGAATCTTTACCGGTATATGGGATGTAGTTTGTGCTGCACCTATGTCACTTCTTTGAACTAAAGACTCTCTTCTTAACATATCAGGAACCAACATCTTTTAAAATTCTTTACATTGATGAAGCATTTACCATTGAAGCTATTTTTCTCCTGCGTAACTGTAACATGTTTTTGTAATGTCGGGCATTCGTCATTCACATGGAGCACTTTAAAACATCATTGTTAAAACCATCCATTTGTGTTATTGGCTCCTTGCGATTTTGATGCTTTCCGGGCAGCGCGAAACCAACTTCTTCTACGGTTCCTACAACTCTGACACTTTTTTCATTTACAATTCTCTTTACATTTCTCTTGCCAACACCACATGCTTCTGGAGTCCGTTCTTGTGTCTTCAACTATCAACAGTAGGAGACCTGCTTTCAAATTCATGTTCGAAAATGTTATAAATGCAATAAATAATCCCCCTTGCCTGCTTATGAAGCACTTCACATTTATTGCCGTCACCTGGACCCTGTTCTTTCAAGTTTCTTGTTTTTGATTTTACTTCTGAATTGTTTCCTGTCCTCAGATTGTTGTTGTTGTTGTTGTTGTGGTCTTCAGTCCAGAGACTAGATTGATGCAGCTCTCCATGCTGCCCTATCCTGTGCAAGCTTCTTCATCTCGAAGTACCTACTGCAACCTACATCCTTTTGAATCTGCTTAGTGCATTCATCTCTTGGTCTCCCTCTACGATCTTTACCCTTCATGCTGCCCTCCAGTGCTAAATTGTTGATCCCTTGATGCCTCAGAACATGTCCTACCAACCAATCCCTTCTTCTAGTCAAGTTGTGCCACAAATTCCTCTTCTCCGCAATTCTATTCATTACCTCAAATTATTCTTCTGAAATTTGCATTTGTTGCAGGTGTTCCATTTCTTTCATCCATCTAGTCTTTAATTTGCTTTTATTAACAATGTTAAAATTTTCTGTTTTCATGCATCCTACATAGCATACTGTAAATGGGTAGATAAATCTACTCGCCAAGCAGCAGCAGGGAAACAAACACGCAAAAGGATTTAACTTTTACAAGTTTTCGGAGCCAGTGGCTGTGTTTGCCTGCCGCTGCTTGGTGAGTAGATTTTTTTACCTATCCATTTACATTATATTATCAATAAGTGATTATTTTCATTGTTCTACATATACTGGTATTTATGTACTGGTGCTGTAAAGAAGTGCGAGTAATGTGGATTATTTTGAGGTGTGTGGCTGGCAGATACTTTCACCAGCAGCAATTCACACATCCTAAGTTCACATCTCTATAGTCTCTTGCTAAAGTTACCACTGTAACATTCTCAATTGATTAATATATTAACTCTCCTTTGAACAGTGTGATATTTACCTTACCTTTATTGAAGAAGACGGTGCAGCGTCCAACTCTGGGGTAGAGAATGCAGTGTAATACAACCATAAATAATGTTGCCGTGTGTTCTGCAGTTTACAGGCTGGGGTGTATCTGGGTATTATTTTCAGGATGAAGCAATTTAGAAATGTAAGAAACTGCCTTCCTTTCCAGAAGATACAATGTAAAAACTTTTAAACAAATATATATACTATTGTCTGACGTACATGCAATATTTCCAGCCAGAATCAGGATTTGGAAGAGACAGATAGTTGAAGAGTTAAAAATTTGATATCAGCGTAGAGAATCATTAGAATACAGATATATGTTCATCTTTCTTTTCGTACGTATCTCTCTTCAGCATAGTGATGTTTATATTGCGTCTTTGACCCACACAGTGTTCCGATAACTTACACTTAAACTTTATCCGTAAACCAAAATAAGATGTATCACAATAGGCTCCATAGAGCTGTAAGTGTCTTGCACTAAATTTATCTGTGATGTTGTGTGTGTGTTCGTAGAGTTACTTTGTTGGTCGTCTGACCCTAGTTCTGTCTCAGTGAACAGTGCTGTAGGTTTTTCTAAGAATTTTGCGTTCTTGTTACTCTCTATCATGAATTTTTGTCATCCCCCTTATTACTGTGGTTTCTTCTGCATACAAGGTATACTGGTAAAACAACCATGTTGTACTGTTGTAGCTTTGCATTACAAAATATTGTTTTTTTATTTTATTTTAGTAAGTCCATGTTAGTATGTACTCTGTTTGGTGTTTGAATATTCATTCTGTCCTGGAGAATGTGCGCAGTCCTGTAGGTTGGATGATTTTTCCTAAGTATGTGCAGTGAGTGGCCTGTGAAATTTTTCCGGACTGTGTTTTCTGTTTTTTTTCATAGGTTATTTTGCGTCTGATTTTACAGGAGATTTCATGCAGTTTGGCTTTATCTTTGTTGTTACTTAATATAGCCACATCATCTGCAAATGCCAGGCATTTTTCTTTTCCAATTTGATTACTGTTGACCATCTTTTCCCATTCTCTGATTTTTTTGCTGGTACGTTGTTACACAAGGGTGAATTTTGAATGAGTTTGAAATTTCTTCCATGAATTTCACTTTTGCAGTGGTTCCTGACAAAATTTCTGGATGGTGGCTCTGGTCTTCCCATCAGCTCCTAGCTCTTCTAGGCTATCAATCAGCATTTGCCTGTCAACAGAATCATAAGATTTTTGAAATTCACGAATGTGACTGTAGTGTTCCGGCATCGTCTCATGTATAGTATGGTTTTGAGGTTCCAGATTTGTTCAATAAAGGACCTTCCTTTCCTGAATCCTGCCTGATACTCACCAATGTGCGAATCTGCTTACGGATCAAGTCAGTTCAGAAAAGTTTTAGTAAGAAATGTATAAGTTACTGGAGGAAGTGAGATTCCTGTGCAATTGTTTGGATCTGTTTTATCTCCTTTCTGGAGGTACTCTTTCATTCGTTTAGATTTACTCTGTTTTCCAGTCTTCTGACATTATTCTGTTAATTTTTGGAATTTTTGATGTTATGTTTTTGCAGCCCAGCTTCCAAAATTCTGCAGTAATTCCATCTCTGCTGTTTTTAATGATTTGATTATTTTCACTATTTTTCATCTGAGGAGGAAAGTAGATCAGCATTTGGTCCTGGTTTTAATTTAACTATATTGTCATATTTTTTCAGGTATGAGACATATGTAGACAATCGATACAAAGACTCACTACGGAAACAGGGCCAGGCTGATCAGCTGGTGGATGTGGATATTATTGGTGCTCTTGATCTTTTGGCAGAACAAGGTCAATGGGCGCGCTGTCTTGAAACTGCCCAGCCTCATGGGGCACAAGTACTTCATAAATACGTTGCGCTGTATGCGACACAGCTTATTAAGGTACTGTTGCTTACTGTTTTACAATACTTTGCTAAAACATATGTTTAGCTACATTGTTACAAAATTACTCTGTTTTTAGAATGAGATTTTCACTCTGCAGCGGAGTGTGCGCTGATATGAAACTTCCTGGCAGATTAAAACTGTGTGCCCGACCGAGACTCGAACTCGGGGCCTTTGCCTTTCGCGGGCAAGTGCTCTACCATCTGAGCTACCAAAGCACAACTCACACCCGGTACTCACAGCTTTACTTCTGCCAGTATCTCGTCTCCTACCTTCCAAACCTTAATCTGCCAGGAAGTTTCATATCAGCGCACACTCTGCTGCAGAGTGAAAATCTCATTCTGGAAACATCCCCCAGGCTGTGGCTAAGCCATGTCTCCGCTATATCCTTTCTTTCAGGAGTGCTAGTTCTGCTAGGTTCGCAGAAGAGCTTCTGTAAAGTTTGGAAGATAGGAGACGATATACTGGCAGAAGTAAAGCTGTGAGTACCGGGCGTGAGTCGTGCTTCGGTAGCTCAGATGGTAGAGCACTTGCCCGCGAAAGGCAAAGGTCCCGAGTTCGAGTCTCGGTCGGGCACACAGTTTTAATCTGCCAGGAAGTTTCATATCAGCGCACACTCCGCTGCAGAGTGAAAATCTCATTCTGGAAACATCCCCCAGGCTGTGGCTAAGCCATGTCTCCGCTATATCCTTTCTTTCAGGAGTGCTAGTTCTGCTAGGTTCGCAGAAGAGCTTCTGTAAAGTTTGGAAGGTAGGAGACGAGATACTGGCAGAAGTAAAGCTGTGAGTACCGGGCATGAGTCGTGCTTCGGTAGCTCAGATGGTAGAGCACTTGCCCGCGAAAGGCAAAGGTCCCGAGTTCGAGTCTCGGTTGGGCACACAGTTTTAATCTGCCAGGAAGTTTCATACTCTGTTTTTGTTTTACAGACATAAGGCCTTGGTCAAAGGCATAATTCTCTGGCTAACAATTTGTCTTCCAATGCAGGAGACTTCATCAGAGACTTTAATGATTGAGAAAGCAGTTAGAGACATGAACCAGCTCAGCAAGCCAAACTGGTTATTTGTATCCATGCAATGGTCAGTTTGCGACATCACCAGACCAGTGCCTATGATCATGGAGTGATGTTGATGTAAGCTGTGGAGCTTGTAATGAGGAAGAGTTGGTGCTGTTTGTTTTATTGAGCACTAAGGCCCACAACCAGTTTAATTTCAATCCTTCTTCTTTCTGTAGCATAATAATTATTAGATCTTGCTAAAACCACAAAAACAGTTTTAACAGAAAATAAGTATTGGAATTAGACCAGTTGTGGGCCTTAGTGCTAAATAAAACAAATGGCACTAACTCTTCCTCACTACAAGCTCCATAGCATATGTCGGCATGACTCCCCAGTCTCAAGCAGCAGTCTGATGACATCACGAATTGACCGTTGCGTGGGTACACACAAACAGTTCAGCCTGCTGAATTTGTTCGAGTCTGTAACTGTTTTCTGAGTTGTTAAAGCCTGTGTAGAAATCTCCATTAATGTAAGAAGAAACATTAGGCAGAGAATTATGCCTTGGACCACGGCCATATGCCCATAAAATAAATATCAGCAATTACACAAATACCGCCCTGCATTCCATGAGTACTCTGCTTTCTGCCTCACCCCTTTTTTGTTGTTGTTCACGGAAGGATATTTGATGCTGTTGTTCAAACAACTTACAAGAATGGAGCCTGGTGGTGCATTTGACAACTGCCAACATTTGGACAGGTGAACAACCCATCATTTTCAGTACACAAATGAAGTGAGGGAGTGCTGTGCAAGGAAATTTAAACATTTGGTATCCAGAGCTATTCCAGCCAAAACCCATAATATGGCTTATGGAGACTGGCAATACATACACCATTAACAACTTGCATCACCACACAATCAGAGATGACTAATGTCAGAAGTTATTGATAGTGAATATTAATTAACACTGGGTTAGCAAGTAACATTAACTCTGTCCCTGTGTTGCCTGACCACGGAGAGAACAGGATTCCAAGTGGGATTTAAGCACAAACCTCCCTCTCTGTTTACGGAGTCATTGCTAATTTTGATTTCAATTGCTTCCTTAATAACACGAACTCTAACGGTTTTCAGACGACAGGGGACGGTGTGGTACTGCGGTGCAAGACTCACACATCTCTCGCAGTTGACTCATGGCCGGCCGGAGTGGCCGAGTGGTTAAAGGCGCTACAGTCCGGAACCGCACGACCGCTACGGTCGCGGGTTCAAATCCTGCCTCGGTCATGGATGTGTGTGATGTCCTTGTGTTAGTTAGGTTTAAGTAGTTCTAAGTTCTAGGGGACTTATGACCACAGCAGTTGAGTCCCATAGTGCTCAGAGCCATTTGAACCATTTTTTGAGTTGACTCATGTATTCTATGCAGCCGAACTTCTCCGAAGACTATAGCTGGTTAAGGGAATTCCAGAATAGACTTCTTTTCTATTGTTGCAATTATTCTGTACTCTCAGTACACTTTTGTGCAACTCTGTTATATTTTCATATCCACAATAAAACAACTTAACAAGTTTCACACAAGTGTTCAACTCTCGTGAGTCAACCCCATCTTGGACCAGTAGAGACTAACAGATACAATTACAATATGTTTGGTTTAACAAACCCTATAAAACCAGTTCTTGCTTCTCGCAAGTCCAACACCAGAAAGTCCAATGTAAATGTCTTTCATTCAATACATAATTCATTTGTTCACAACAATACAGCCGTTACACCATCAAAGAATAGAGCATGCTTGCTCCTTGTACTGGACATACAGCTTCTGTGGCACATGCTGCAAACACTTTTCTGCGCCGATCAACTGTCACTGTTGCATTATTTTCCCGATACATGCCCATCCTGCACACACAAAAACCGACAGCGAGGTAGACACATCTCCATTGTCTCACCATCTTACTTGAAATATCGGGTGTTCAAGATGGTGGAAAGCCGAGTGTCTCTAGAACCGAAATTCTCGAGGCACTACAGAACTCAATAGCTGGAATGGCATGCCATAGTCTCTGTGTTGTTATACTCCCCACATGTACCAAGGCAACGTTCTGCAGTAGGAGATTTGCTTGGCTGTTGTAAGCATGTGTGGTGCTTGTACTTTATAAACTTGTCCTCCATGGTCTTGTTGGTGTGACCAATGTATGACATACCACCAATGTGTGGGATACGGAAGAAAACTGCCTTAAGCAAACCAAGATCATCCTTTACAAACCATGGACGGGGCCTAATTGTAATGGTGGTTTAATAATACACTTCACTTCACTCCCTGTTTCCATACATTATGACCAAACTTATTGGAAATGCTAGCTGCATAAGACAAAAAGGCTGTAGACTTACATGCTGCCGAATCATTTTTGTCATTCGATTCACAGGTGGTCTCTGATGTAATTTGTGTCTGATGTGTCTTTCACTATAACCGTTCTGGCAAAAGGTGACTGAGCTAGGCTAATTCAGCTGACAAACTTTCAGAGTTGAGATGACATAAGCCCAATGAACCAAGGTACAAAGTACCAATTTCACATTGCTGCATATTGACAACTATCCACATGATGATCCAAGTCAGTGTGAATTGGCTTCCTGTAAAAGGCGTGTTCCAACATACCACCAATCTCAATTTCTTTAACTGACATAAGAAATCCACTGAATTCCTAACTAACTTACTAATGGGATCAACAAAGTAATAACGTGTATGCTGCATGATACATTGAGGATTACCAACAGTAGTACTAAGAGGAACCCCTTCCTTGTGGATCTTCAAATGGCTATATAATCTGTCACCAGTCAAAATATAAGCAATTGTAGAAGACATCACTCAGGTGCATCCCAGTAAGCTGTTTGAACAACATCAGCTTACATTAGCTTAAGTGGAGATGAACACATTAAGAAACAATATGCATTTTTCTTGCTTGAATGTACAAATTTTTAGCCAAGGTTCTGTCATCAGAAGCAGTTACACCACCTTATCATGATTTCCTCTTCACGAGCTATCTTATTAGTATATGTCAGCCTTTCATGTACATCCTTAAATTACTGTTCTATTTACTCTGCATATTGATTTACTGTTCTAGTATAATAATCTTTACTTCACAGGATGGGGATCCAATCAAGGCTCTCAACCTTTATATGAAGTATGAGGCACCGGCATTCACACAAAATTACAATATTTATAAACGCATAGCAATTGATATATTTAGCTTACCCGACACGATGGGGCCAGATGCGTACAGCACTTGGGCAAATCTGCGTAATATGCTGTTCCAGCTGGTAAGAAGCTTCGACTGCACATTTCGTTCCATGAATGTTATTCAAAAGCATATCAGCACCCCTCCTCCTATGCATAGCTTCATAGCTTCTTCTTTCTCCCCCCCCCCTCCCTCCCTCCCTCCCTGGCTAACCTCCCCCCCTCTCTCTCACTTTTCTCTTTGTGTTGGGTAAGATTTATTGAGATTAAATGAATGTCTGTGAATAACATACTCTCCAGAAATAACTCTCTATTTTTTTAAGTTTAAAGGAAGAATAGTAACACTTCTGAATATGTTTCATAAAATTAGGAAACCATGTGATAAGCATTACACCTCTTATAGTTTTTGTACCTCATTTCAGCTCAGCAAAACACATTAACTTAACTCATAAAGGAATAGGCAGTTGTCACAATGTTTCAGGGTGGTTATAATTAAACTTGAGCCAGTGTAGGTGGAAAATTATTTACTGTATGAGTACCCAACTTCATGAGAATGATGTTCAGACTGTGTACTCAGGATTTTCATTGCTAGTAGCTTTAGTTTGCATGGTTAATAGTGTTAGTGTCATGACATGCTCTTTGGTGCCAGTATTGGTATGCCTACGGAGGGTTGAAACACAAGAGTCAGTGTGCTTTACAGCTGCAGGCAGTAAACTTGGGTCTGGACTAGGTGAGCGGGGTTTTACTCATAAAGCTGTTTTATCAAAACAACAGCACTAGTACTCATGCTCTCCACGAGTGTTGACACACTAAAAGAATACAGCGAGGTCCTCTTTCCGCACTGAGATTGAGGAACATAATTCAGAAGTTTGAATTACCTCACGATTTGGAAATTGCTTCTGGGAAAGCTGACAGCTAATAGTGCCACAAGTTGTGGAAGAAGTTATTGCTGCCATGACTGAGAATGCTGGACATATTGTGTGATCTTTAAGCAGTGCACAAATTGTGTCATGACAGCTAAATATTCCATGGTCCACTTGTTTGAAAAGTGCTGTGAACACTTAAGAAATGGAATTTCTAGTGTGGTTCCAGGATGTCGTCACATTGAGCAGTATTTGTAATCTGTAACATAAGCATGGTACACAGTTAATAAATTTTACCCACTCATGTGTAAATTAAAATGTGCTTCTTTCCAATGTTTTATCCATTATTTCTCGTCTACATGTCCTTAGAATTGTTTCCACAAATTTCCTTGTCCTACTATCACATGTTTTTAATGGGCCCCCTCTCAGGTAGTAAAAGTTCAATTACAAGCACCCTGTTTATAAAATTTACATTATGTCTTAAGACCTACTGTGATGAAGTGAGAAGCATAAAGATAAAAGTCAGTGATTTCACTGACAAAACTATTTTGAAATCAGTTTGTTAAAAGTTAGCATGTTGTGAAGGTTTTGAAATAGTACATTATGTATCAAGGGTGATGTAAACATAGTGTATAACCTGGGTGTGCGAATTTCCGTGGAGAGTGACATAAACTTCCAGGCATTGCATTATTAAGATTGCCATAGTGACAATACAAAAAAAACCCATATTCAATGTGTTTTTGATCCACAGTTAATCGTCAGACTTTCAAAAGAGTTACATCACTGAATTTGTCTCATAAGCACTGCTATTCTGTTACAAAAAGACTCCATAGTTCCATAACAAAAATTAATGCTTACATCTTGAGGACTAAGTAGGTTACCAAACTAAATTGGTCTTTTTTTTTTTTTTTTTGACGAGCCTATGGCCACTACTGACCTAAGTAAAATGAGATTACAAATATCTTTAATGAGTCAAAAGTTTTACAGGTAAGAAATTAGGCAGCTTTCCCTATATATGTGATATGTTTCTGGTTTGGGAAAAAGCTGCTGCCTATCTAGTTGTACTACACAGCTGATGGTTTCAGCTACTATTTTGTACTAAATGTTTATGTAACTATGCTGATTTCATGTAACACTATCAGGTGCCTGTGTACTGGAAAATTTAAAAAAAATCACTGCATAATTGAAATTAACCAGACTTTTCACCCTTCCCCCCCCCCCTCCCCTCCCCTCCCCCCCCCCCCCCCCCCCCCCCCCCCCCCGCCCAATCAAAATATTCAGATGAATCATAGGACTGGTTAATGATGTATGTATGTTGAGAATTACTAGCAGAGACAGGAAAATAAACTGGTGGATCAGTGAAGAGATTAGAGTGGAAGACCGAATCATGCACATTGACATAAAGTGGAAAACTATAATGACAACTCAGACCGCAGACCAGTGCCTTAGACAAAAAGTGTAAATACATTGACATTAATGTTATGTGATGTTTGTATCCAGTGTGTTCCACAGAACGTTCTCAATATTTGGTTTTGTGAAATGCATGAAATATGAAACACTTGGCTATAACTGAAAATGCTTTTTACTAATGAATGGAATTATTTGTCTTGTTACTTCAAAAGATGGTCAAACATAATCTTGATTTCAACACTACATGAGAATGATTTTTTTCTAATTATTAATGCAACAGAACACAGTTTGTATATTTCTAAATGCCTAAGGTTTATTTGGCATCACTAATTAATTTGATGAAATAGCTCTATGTACAGAGCACATGAGCTTATGTTCACATCCACACAACTTAAAACTGAACTGCAAATACTGTGTTTTTCAAATTGTAAAAAGAAATTTGTTAATGGTGACCATGCATTACAATAACCACAATGTGACCATTGAAAATTTGAGTAAAACATGCGATTCAAATGCAGATCTCCTACTACTTGCTAGTGCTTGTCCCACATTTGTGTGTGTCAGTTTTTCAGTTTTTTCCCAGATCTTTTTCTCAGATCTCTGGTAACTTTGGACTAGCACAACAGAGGGAATGCTTGACAGGAGAAATGAACTTAATGCCCCCATAGCAAACTATACTGATCAAATTGAAGATAGTACCATTCATTCTTGACTTTCCTTGCATCCTTCATTCATTCATGAATTATGTTCTATAAATTCATCATGAAGGAGAACCGTCAGGGATGTAGACCAAATCAGATTATATATTAACAAAGTGAAGCAGGTAAAAATTTCATTAATGATTAATTACTGTTAAACTGGCACAAATGATTAATGTGTATTCAAGCTAAATATCACACCGTAAACTTAACTTTTTTTTCTAAATTTAACAGGAAAACTTCCATGAAAAACTGTAGCTCTCTGAATTGCTTTAGGTATCTGCTGTTCATCTCTTATTACTTTTGTAACATTTACTTTGAAACGTTGATATTCATTATAGAACAACTGTTATTCATGTGTCATAAAAACAGATAATGGCTATCTTTAGTTCTTGAATTGATAAGGTTTTTCTGTTTGGATGATACAAACTTCAAAGGATAATGGAGAAGTGCAGATGTAGATTAGATTAGATTAGTTTTTCGTTCCATAGATCCGTGTTGAGGAGATCCTCGTGGATGTGGAACATGTCACATTTTTTTTTTTTTTTTTTTTTTTTTTTTCTTTAAAGCTGAAATAACAATACTGACAGTATGAATATATACAATACATTATTTGTTTCTATTAAAAAATTCGTCAATGGAGTAGAAGGAGTTGGCCACTAGTAAGTCTTTCAGGCTCCTTTTAAACTGATCTTTATTTGTAACTAAATTTTTTATGTTTGCTGGCAAATTATTGAAGATGAGTGTTCCTGAGTAGTGGACCCCTTTTTGAACTAAAGTAAGTGCTTTTAAGTCCTTGTGCAGATCATTTTTGTTCCTGGTATTGTATGTATGAACTGAGCTGTTTGTTGAAAAAAAAGAGATATATTATTTAGGACAAATTTCATTAAGGAGTAAATATACTGAGAGGCAGTAGCTAGTATACCCAGTTCTTTGAAGAGGTTTCTACAGGATGTCCGTGACTTTACTCCACAAATAATACGTATTACACGCTTTTGGACTCTTAAAAACTTTTGTTTGACTTGAAGAGTTACCCCAAAATATTGTACCATGTGACATTATGGAATGAAAGTAGGCAAAGTATGCAAGCTTTTTCACTTTTATGTCGCCTATGTCTGCTAACACTCGAATTGCAAATACAGATTTGTTAAGGCGTTTCTGCAGTTCTGTGGTATGCTCCTCCCAACTGAATTTATTATCAAGTTGTAATCCCAGGAATTTAAGACTGTCAACCTCTTCTATCTGCTCTTCTTCGTACTTTATGCATATGCTGGGTGGAAACCTCTTACAGGTTCTGAATTACATATAGTGAGTCTTTTCGAAGTTTAATGTCAAGTGATTGGCTTTAAACCATTTATTAATATCCATGAAAATATCATTAGCAGATCTTTCTAGAACTACACTCGACATACTATTTATTGCAATACTTGTGTCATCTGCAAACAAAACGAACTCTGCTTCTGGCAGTGTAACTGATGAGATCATTAATGTACACAAGAAAAAGCAATGGCCCTAAGATGGATCCTTGTGGGACACCACATGTAATTTCTTCCCATTCTGATGATGACGGATGACTTAATTCACTAGTCCCTTACACTGACACCCTTTGTTTCTTGTTAGCTAGGTATGACTTGAACCATTTTGCAGCACTGCCCGTGACACCATAGAATTCTAATTTATTTAAAAGGATGTTGTGGTTTACACAATTGTATGCCTTTGACAAATCACAGAAAATACCTGCTGCTTGTAACTTGTTATTTAATGAATTAAGTACATTTTCACTGTAGGTGTAAATAGCTCTTTCGATATCAGAACCCTTCAGAAATCCAAACTGTGTTCTTGATAATATGTTATTTGTGGTCAGATGGTTGAAAAGCTGCCTGTACATTACTTTTTCTAAAATTTTTGAGAATGCTGGCAAAAGTGAAATCGGTCTGTAGTTTGATGGCATCTCTTTATCCCCTTTCTTGAATAGAGGCTTAACATCTGCATATTTCAGCCAGTCAGGAAATGTCCGAGTTATAATTGACTGGTTACAAAAGTAACTTAGAATTGTACTAAACTCACAAGAAAATGCCTTAATTAACTTTGTTGAAATTTCATTGTAACCACTAGAATGCTTTGTTTTTAAAGACTTTATTATGGAAGTTATTTCTTTTGGTGAAGTGAGTGACATATTCATGTACCTGAAGCTATTTGTAAAGGCTAGTTTCAGATATTCAAAGGCATTATTTACCGATCCTGACAATCCCATTCTATCAGTAACGGATATAAAGTACTTGTTAAATAGATTTGCCACACTATGCCCATCGGTTACTAATGTGTCATCCACCCTTAGTGCTATTTGATCCTGTTCCTTTCTGGTTTTACCAGTCTCCTCTTTCACTATATCCCATATTGTTTTTATTTTGTTCCGTGACATTGCTATCTTCTTCTCGTAGTGCATTTGTTTAGATGTCTGAATTACTTTTTTTAATATTTTACAGTATTCCTTGTATTTAGCTAAATCATCAGCATTGGATCTGTTCTTGCTCGACAGATACATTTTCCTTTTTGTCTTACAGGAAATCTTTATTCCTTGTGTGATCCATGGTTTTATTATAGACTTCTGTTTAATTTGAGTAACTTTTAGAGGAAAACAGTTTTCAAACATGGTACTGACATTGTTCATGAATGTGTTATATTTTTCATTCATGTCATGAGCACTATAAACATCTTTCCAGTTCCTATCTTTGAGCAGTTTTCTAAAACACTTAATTTTTGGTTGATTGAATATTCTCCTGTACTCAGATTTAGCAGTCTTGATAATCTGCTTGGAATTTACATCTAAAACAAGGAGCTGCATGCCATGATCTGATAGTCCATTTGTTACAGTTTTTATGATATGATTTTGTTCCTTTGATTTGTCTATAAAAATGTTATCAATGGCTGTCCTTGAGGATTTAGTGATCCTAGTTGGAAAGTTTACAGTGTGAGTTAGATTGAAAGACAACATTACTAACTGCAGTAAATGTTTACTGGAAGATTAAATTAGAAAATCTGTATTAAAGTCACCAGCAATTAAAATTTCTTTGTTTCTTCCTGTTAAATAACCCAAAAGAGCTTCTAGATGATTTATGAATAGATTATAATTTCTTGCAGGTGCTCGGTAAATAGTTACTATTATATAGGATCTGTTATGGAACTCTACTTCTGTTGCACATGCTTCTAGATGCTGCTCTAAACACAATTTATTAATGTCAATGTTCTTGAATTTATGGCAGTTTTTAATAAATGTGGCAACTCCTCCTCCATCCATATCTACTCTGCAGAAGTAGGAAGCTAGCTTAAATCCCGAAATGTCTAACATATCTATACCAGTGGTCACTTGATGTTCAGAGAGGCAGTTTAAGATAGGGAGCTCTTGTCAGTAAACAACAGAGTCAGTAGTTATATGTGAAAGTGGGGTAAAGACTTCAAATTTACCATTTATCTGCTGATGATTACAAAAACTTGTTTATTTGAATTTTTATAATGATTTTATTTTTATGCTGTACTTCCACATGGTGCTACATTCACTGCAGTTACTCAGAGCGGCATCTCTTATCTATTGTGTAGGCATGACATTGGTACGCACAGTTCTGTTGAACCTAGTTTCAAATTCTCAGTCTCATACCAGAAAACTCTCTCTCTCTTCTCTCTCTCTCTCTCTCATACACACACAACACACACACACACACACACACACACACACACACAGAGAGAGAGAGAGAGAGAGAGAGAGAGAGAGAGAGAGAGAGAGAGAGAGAGAGAGAATATACATGTGTGTGTGTACACTAGCAAAAGAGAAGTAACTTTTAAAAACATAATCTGTATACTGGATTTACTGCTAAGTAACATGTACGCTCTTCTTTGGTTGCATCTCCTGGATTCATATGAAAAGCTCAAAGGACATAGGCCTACTCCAGCATATTATTCTCTGGTTACCATCTCACGTCCTCCATGTGTGACTGTGAACACTTGCAGCAAAGAAGGTACACGATTCCTTTGCCCTCACTGCCCAGTCTCAGCACTTTTATTTTGCATGCATCACCAGAGAACAGTCAGAAATATGATTGCAAAGACACCCTCAGTCAAATTAATGTAGCCATGTTCTGCCACTAATTATACAATTTTGATCATCTGGAATTAAATGTATTCTCAGAACTCCAAACAGCTTCATGGCTGACACTGACTTGGTTCTATGAGGAGTGCAACAAAGGAAACACCTTGTTGAAAGCTGTGGCAGTAAATTTAATTAGATATTATTATTAAATGACTTTCTTGTGAATCTGAAGGTACACCATAATCATATCAATTTATAATCAGACATAGTGACCTTTGGAATTTTGGAGCAGACAGTTCCAAGAACAACCTTATAATGTGAACTCTAAGTCTTGATCTGCTTCTCATATTAGCGTGAATACTATTAAGCTTTCATTCAGATTGAATGGAAATCATATGAATTGTTAATACAGGCAACAGACAATAACTTACTGATACATGCACTCTTTGAATGTAACATTAGGTACATTACAGCGGTATGACAGGGGGGGAAAAAAGCAAGGGGAGTCAAAGTTTGTTGTTGTTGTGGTCTTCAGTCATGAGACTGGTTTGATGCAGCTCTCCATGCTACTCTATCCTGTGCAAGCTTCTTCATCTCCCAGTACCTACTGCAACCTACATCCTTCTGAATCTGCTTAGTGTATTCATCTCTTGGTCTCCCTCTACGATTTTTTACCCTCCACGCTGCCCTCCAATACTAAATTGGTGATCCCTCGATGTCTCAGAACATGTCCTACCAACCGATCCCTTCTTCTAGTCAAGTTGTGTCACAAGCTCCTCTTCTCCCCAATTCTATTCAATACTTCCTCATTAGTTATGTGATCTACCCATCTTATCTTCAGCATTCTTCTGTAGCACCACATTTCGAAAGCTTCTATTCTCTTCTTGTCCAAACTATTTATCGTCCATGTTTCACTTCCATACATGGCTACACTCCATACAAATACTTTCAGAAATGACTTCCTGACACTTAAATCAATACTCGATGTTAACAAATTTCTCTTCTTCAGAAACGCTTTCCTTGCCATTGCCAGTCTACATTTTATATCCTCTCTACTTCGACCATCATCAGTTATTTTGCTCCCCAAATAGCAAAACTCCTTTACTACTTTAAGTGTCTCATTTCCTAATCTAATTCCCTCAGCATCACCCGACTTAATTCGACTACATTCCATTATCCTCGTTTTGCTTTTGTTGATGTTCATCTTATATCCTCCTTTCAAGACACTATCCATTCCGTTCAACTGCTCTTCCAAGTCCTTTGCTGTCTCTGACAGAATTACAATGTCATCGGCAAACCTCAAAGTTTTTATTTCTTCTCCATGGATTTTAATACCTACTCCAAATTTACTCCAAATTTTTCTTTTGTTTCCTTTACTGCTTGCTCAATATACAGATTGAACAACATCGGGGAGAGGCTACATCCCTGTCTCACTCCCTTCCCAACCACTGCTTCCCTTTCATGTCCCTCGACTCTTATAACTGCCATCTGGTTTCTGTACAAATTGTAAATAGCTTTTCGCTCCCTGTATTTTACCCCTGCCACCTTCAGAATTTGAAAGAGAGTATTCCAGTCAACATTGTCAAAAGCTTTCTCTAAGTCTACAAATGCTAGGAACGTAGGTTTGCCTTACCTTAATCTAGCTTCTAAGATAAGTTGTAGGGTCAGTATTGCCTCACGTGTTCCAATATTTCTACGGAATCCAAATTGATCTTTCCTGAGCTTGGCTTCTACTAGTTTTTCCATTCGTCTGTAAAGAATTCGTATTACTATTTTGCAGCCGTGACTTATTAAACTGATAGTTCGTCAATTTTCACATCTGTCAACACCTGCTTTCTTTGGGATCAGAATTATTATATTCTTCTTGAAGTCTGAGGGTATTTCGCCTGTCTCATACACCCTGCTCACCAGATGGTAGAGTTTTGTCAGGACTGGCCCTCCCAAGGCTGTCAGTAGTTCTAAAGGAATGTTGTCCACTCCCGGGCCTTGTCTCGACTCAGGTCTTTCAGTGCTCTGCCAAACTCTTCACGCAGTATCATATCTCCCATTTCATCTTCATCTACATCCTCTTCCATTTCCGTAATATCTATGATTAGGTTGTGCTCTGTGCAAAATTCTACCAGGCGGCTTCCTCTTTTGTTTCTTACCCCCAATCCATATTCACCTACTATTTCCTACTGACGAATTCCAGTCACCCATGACTATTAAATTATCATCTCCCTTCACTGTCTGAATAATTTCTTTTATTTCATCATACATTTCTTCAATTTCTTCGTCATCTGCAGAGCTAGTTGGCATATAAACTTGAAATACTGTGGTAGGCGTGGGCTTCGTACCTATCTTGGCCACAATAATGCGTTCACTATGCTGTTTGTAGTAGCTTACCCGCATTCCTATATTCCTATTCATTATTAAACCTACTCCTGCATTACCCCTAATTGAATTTGTGTTTATAACCCTGTAGTCACCTGACCAGAAGTCTTGTTCCTCCTGCCACCGAACTTCACTAATTCCCACTATATCTTACTTTAACCTATCCATTTCCCTTTTTAAATTTTCTAACCTACCTGCCCGATTAAGGGATCTGACATTCCACGCTCCGATCCGTAGAACGCCAGGTTTCTTTCTCCTGATAACGACATCCTCTCGAGTAGTCCCTGCCTGGCAATCCGAATGCGGGACTATTTTACCTCCGGAATATTTTACCCAAGTGGACGCCATCATCATTTAAACATACAGTAAAGCTGCATGCCCTCGTGCAAATTACGGCCATAATTTCCCCTTGCTTTCAGCCGTTCGCAGTACCAGCACAGCAAGGCTGTTTTGGTTAGTGTTGCAAGGCCAGATCAGTCAATCATCCAGACTGTTGCCCCTGCAACTACTGAAAAGGCTGCTGCTCCTCTTCAGGAACCACACATTTGTCTGGACTCTCAACAAATACCCCTCCGTTGTGGTTGCACCTACGGTACGGCTATCTGTATCGCTGAGACACGCAAGCCTCCCCACCAATGGCAAGGTCCGTGGTTCATGGGGGTAGGGAGTCAAAGTTAAGTGAGCTAAATATTAAACATGACAGTAATAGTCTGTTTCCAAATCAACACTCATTCCCCACACTAATTCTTCCTTCACTTACACTCTTCCATGCTACCACAAATGACATGTAACTGTCTCCATTTGTGCTGGAAATGCGGCACGTAGTCGTCTTCTGCCACTTCATGGTAGAACACGGAGGTTCTTTACATTCACTAACCTGTACAGATGTTGTTGTCCCATTGCAGATGTAGAGCTCAGGTCATGAGTTCATTATTCTTAAAGTTATTGACAGTGCGCAAAAGAATAAAGCTATAAACTGCTACTGAGGTGTTTTGCATAAGCTCGATTAATTAATAAGTCATACACATCACAGTTCAAATTAGAATCAGTCACAAGCATATTACAAGTCTTAAAGAAAACATGTTCACAAAAATTATATATGCTGTTATTCTGTTCTTCTCTCATTTTCACACAGAGTCACATTATTTGAATACCACTGTGTGGCACGCATCCAAGTTCTTACTTGTCCAGCCAGTAATGCGAAACATACCATTCAACTCCCCTCTCTACATTGAACAGACAGCCCGAATCACTTCGCTTTGCAGTGCACTTTTCATGAGAGCTGAAGGTGCATGAAGTGCTTTGTCTGAATATATTATCCTAATGTTAGTTGAAATTGTTACAAAAATGAGAACTGAAATAAGTAGATTGAAGCTTTCCATTGACTATATCTTCATCATGACAGACAATAAAATCATGCAGTTCAGATTATTGAACATTAATAAATGAATCTAATATACTTGTTGCCCTGGCTCCTGTGTTGGCAACTAATCAGACTATTTTCCTACCAAATCAGTGTAGTTTACCACATAACGGGTACTCTCTGTACTACCCCTTACCTTACCTCTTATGTCACACCTCATCTATTTTAATCGCAACCAAACTGTGGAGTGAATCTTGGGGAGGAATCTTACGGCTCCAAAGCCGGAAATATCACATAGGTACTTTGTCTCCTGCTGAGGTTATTTGAATACCTTTTATTTGATACCAGATCCCCTGAACTCTAGAGATAAAAACCAAATTTTTTAGGCACAGATTGTCCATAAAGTATGTAACATACAAGAATTATAAGTTTTTCTCCTCTTACTTTTCTGACATGAATTATGTTCATCCTCTTAGTCATTTCTCTCTCTATATCTCTCTGTCTGGTTAAGAGCAGATTCAACTGTTACAAAACCATACTGAAAACACCAACAGTGTTTAGTGTACTATTTACTTTTATATAAGTGAGCTTAGTTTTTAGAAAGCATACATATTATACTCTGTTCTACGTTTACACAAATTAATACTGATGTTGTTGAGAATTTTGTCTTGACAAGACTCTCTCAGCTATAAACTGCAACTGAACATTATTGAACAGTATATTCATACTTCTTCTTATGTGATACTTGTCGTGGTACATGTGACTTTACAATAATCATGAGATTTAAATAAATGTGTGATCTGTAGAAATCTTCAGTGTTTTTGGCAAAATCCAACAAAAGACTTTTAAAAAATGAATGGTCAGTAATCATTGATTCAGGTGACTAAATGATAAACTGTAAGCATGGAGAAGAATTAATAGTAACATAATTTTTTTGCATAGATGAGAAAATAGAACATTTAAACTATCTTAAACAATGAAGTTTGGACAAATTTACACTTGATGTTATTGCAGGTCTTGGAGAGAAACAAATCAGTAAGTTACAATACTTTGCTTATTTTCTTTCCACAATGCACTATGGAATTACATTCTAAGATATTATGTTCGATTGTACATGTAATTGAATGGTTTTTCATCATTATTTTACTTTCTTTTTCTCCTAATATTGTGTAACATGAGTTTGTCTGATCTTATGTAAGAAAACATTTCAGAAGCAGCAGGAAAATGTGCAAGATATTTAATTAACCACTTCTTCTTTTCTTGTAGAGTTGCTCATTTTAATAGATCGTTAGTGTGTATGTATTAATATTCTCAGTTTCGCCACACAGCGGAAACCTGTGCAGCCCCTGATGTTGCTGTGGCCATGAGCCAGACCACTATAACACGGTAACTGTTGGGACAAATTCTTGTTGTTCTCTGTACATAATAGTGGCAAGCATACAGTCCCAACCTGTAGTTGATTAGATCCTCTTATTAGGTATCTGCCATGCAAAAATGTATTGTCTCCTTGATCACACAGTTTCAGAAAGATATTATCTCTGTCCTTCCATACATCATGTGCCATCATCTACTAAGGCAGTATTCTGCTATTGCAGATTTTTCAGGTTGACCAAGATGTGGTGTGATGGTGTTCAACAGACAGATCTTGTGCTGTTCATGTCTGGCAAGTTTATGCCACTCAGCACTCACAAGGTATCTCATAGACACCTTGTTTCGTGAGGCCAAAATCATCTTTGACAGTACCTACCAAATTCCAGAGTTTCTCTGGGGGATGAAAGACACATTGTAATTATACCTCCTTCTTACAAAATATGTGCTTGGCTAATAATAACAGTAGTAGTTGAAGTTACACTACTGCTCATTTATTTCAATACACCCTGGTATTTCAGATTTACAACACAAATCAAATGTTATTTCTCACAAAATATGATTATATTAACTTCCACATATATAATACAATCACAATCATTATATTTTTACTTTCATCAACATATGCTCCTTTGGATTTAATGACACCTCACAAACTCGAGGCATGCGGCCTATCAGTTTTTGTAGGTATTGTGAATCTATATGATTCCACACATCCTTAACAATATTCCAGAGATGTTCTTGCAGGATATAATAACTTCCGTGATATGTCTGTCCACTTTATCCCAGACCATTTCAATGAGATTACAATTGGGGATTTGGGACAGTCATACCATACCGTTCAGTACTTGCTGTTTTTCTTTTGATGCATTGTAGTTCGTACCGTATGCCAACTGATATTTTTTTATAATTTTTTCATAATATGGGGCCACAGTCAATATATATTTCTTTAAAGTCAGTACTGTCATTAGACTGTTTTTTATTTGCATTGTTACAATACACGATCATGATTTCGGCTTTAAAGTGCCATTATCAAGTGTTTTAATGTTATACAGTGCCTAAGATGGCATACTGTCATGTTTAAAATACACTATTAGACACATTGTCTAAGGGGCAATATTTCTGGCAAAAGCCTACTGCTTTGTTTTATCACTGAGTATACCATCTTGACCGAATCACTCAAGATGGTATACTCAGTGATAAAACAAAACAGACAATGTGTCTAATAGTGTATTTTAAATATGACAGTATGCCATCTTAGGCACTGTATAACATTAAAACACTTGATAATGGCACTTTAAAGCCAAAATCATGATTGTGTATTGTAACACTGCAAATAAAAAACAGTCTAATGGCGGTACTAACTTTTAAGTGATATTTTTTTGGTCAATATCCTGTTGTAAGGTGAACCCTTTCCCTATTAAGTGCAATCCACTTCATATTGCTTGATACTGAAGTATACGGTGGTACTGCTTCTGAGCCATATATGCTTCTACTTTCACAACATTTCCAACTCTATCTCCGGCAAAACATCTCCAAACCATAATAGAACCTCCACCGTGTTTAACTGTGGGTAAAACACACTGCTGGACTATCCTTTCCCCTAAAAATCGGCGAACAAAGATTATCTTTCTGGTTCCAAAAATCTCGAACTTCAATTCATTTCTGAATGACACCTTCTTCCACTCTTCCAAAGTCCAATTACGATGTTTTCTAGCCCATTCAAGTCCCTTCTGTTTATTTATGGGCCTTAGAAGTGGTTTTCTTGCTGTGACACATCCTTCCTAGCTGGCTTCAGTCAGTCTCCTTTTTATGTTGCAACAGATATTGTTGCCGTGTTCATTTCTACCAATTCTGCATTAATTTGGGGTGCTGTTTTGACTCTATTTCTCTTACTGGTAATTCTGGTATATTTATCATCACTTTTAGTTGTTTGATGAGGTTGTCCTGGTGGTGGTGTGTCCTTATTGCTTCCTGTTGTCTTCTGGCAGTGAAGGGTGTATTGCACTCCCTCTATAGATACACTACACTGTTTCGCAATTTGGCAAATAGATAAACCTGCTTGGCTAAGTGCTACAATTTCAGCACATTTTTCTATTGATATCTCCACTTGTGGAGCCATACTAGCGATGTGCACACTTCAATATCACGAAGGAACTGACGTGCGGGAACCACATGTTATGTATCGTAGCATTGCTTGCCGTTCACTGCGGACACCACCTTCACTACAGGGAACAACACAGGTGCACCAAATGCAGAGTCCGTTGGCACATAGGTAAACAAACATATCAGATAGGCACATAACATTAATGTACACAACATTGTTTAATGGATACTATTGTATCTTGATGACCACAACCAAAAATCATTACGTGTATACAACTGTTGTACTAATCTTTTGCTTTCTCAACCATATCCATGGTATTAGACCTTATCTATAGAGAACTAGATCTCATTTATTGGGTGTATTGAAATTAATAGCCATGGGTGACTGGAATTCGTCAGTAGGAAAAGGGAGAGAAGGAAACGTAGTATGTGAATATGGATTGGGGGTAAGAAATGAAAGAGGAAGCCGCCTGGTAGAATTTTGCACAGAGCACAACCTAATCATAGCTAACACTTGGTTCCAGAATCATAAAAGAAGGTTGTATACATGGAAGAAGCCTGGAGATACTGACAGGTTTCAGATAGATTATATAATGGTAAGACAGAGATTTAGGAACCAGGTTTTAAATTGTAAGACATTTCCAGGGGCAGATGTGGACTCTGACCACAATCTATTGGTTATGAACTGTAGATTAAAACTGAAGAAACTGCAGAAAGGTGGAAATTTAAGGAGATGAGACGTGGATAAACTGACTAAACCAGAGGTTGTACAGAGTTTCAGGGAGAGCATTTGGGAACAATTGACAAGAATGGGGGAAAGAAATAGAGTAGAAGAAGAATGGGTAGCTCTGAGGGATGAAGTAGTAAAGGCAGCAGAGGATCAAGTAGGTAAAAAGACGAGGGCTAGTAGAAATCCTTGGGTAACAGAAGAAATATTGAATTTAATTGATGAAAGGAGAAAATATAAAAATGCAGTAAATGAAACAGGCAAAAACGAATACAAATGCCTAAAAAATGAGATCGACAGGAAGTGCAAAATGGCTAAGCAGGGATGGCTAGAGGACAAATGTAAGGATGTAGAGGCATATATCACTAGGGGAAAGATAGATACTACCTACAGGAAAATTAAAGATACCTTTGGAGAAAAGAGAACCACTTGTATGAATATCAAGAGCTCAGATGGAAACCCAGTTTTAAGCAAAGAAGGGAAAGCAGAAAGGTGGAAGGAGTATATAGAGGGTCTATACAAGGGTGATGTACTTGAGGACAATATTATAGAAATGGAAGAGGATGTAGATGAAGATGAAATGGAAGATACGATACTGCGTGAAGAGTTTGACAGAGCACTGAAAGACCTGAGCCGAAACAAGGCCTCGGGAGTAGACAACATTCCATTGGAACTACTGACGGCCTTGGGAGAGCCAGTCCTGACAAAACTCTACCATCTGGAGAGCAAGATGTACGAGACAGCCGAAATACCCTCAGACTTCAAGAAGAATATAATAATTCTGATCCCAAAGAAAGCAGGTGTTGACAGATGTGAAAATTACCAAACTATCAGTTTAATAAATCACAGCTGCAAAATACTAACACGAATTCTTTACAGACGAATGGAAAAACTGGTAGAAGCTGACCTCGGGGAAGATCAGTTTGGATTCCGTAGAAATGTTGGAACACGTGAGGCAATACTGACCTTACGACTTATCTTAGAAGAAAGATTAAGGAAAGGCAAACCTATGTTTCTTGCATTTGTAGACTTAGAGAAAGCTTTTGACAATGTTGACTGGAATACTCTCTTTCAAATTCTGAAGGTGGCAGGGGTAAAATACAGGGAGCGAAGGGCTATTTACAGTTTGTACAGAAACCAGATGGCAGTTATAAGAGTCAATGGGCATGAAAGGCAAACAGTGGTTGGGAAGGGAGTGAGACAGGGTTGTAGCCTCTCCCCGATGTTATTCAATCTGTATAATGAGCAAGCAGTAAAGGAAACAAAAGAAAAGTTCAGAGGAGGTATTAAAATCCATGGAGAAGAAATAAAAACTTTGAGGTTCGCCGATGACATTGTAATTCTGTCAGAGACAGCAAAGGACTTGGAAGAGCAGTTGAACGGAATGGACAGTGTCTTGAAAGGAAGATATAAGATGAACATCAGCAAAAGCAAAACGAGGATAATGGAATGTAGTCGAATTAAGTCGGGTGATGCTGAGGGAATTAGATTAGAAAATGAGACACTTAAAGTAGTAAAGGAGTTTTGCTATTTGGGGAGCAAAATAACTGATGATGGTCGAAGTAGAGAGGATATAAAATGTAGACTGGCAATGGCAGGGAAGAAGAGACATTTATTAACATCGAGTATAGATTTAAGTGTCAGGAAGTCGTTTCTGAAAGTATTTGTATGGAGTGTAGCCATGTATGGAAGTGAAACATGGACGGTAAATAGTTTGGACTAGAAGAGAATAGAAGCTTTTGAAATGTGGTGCTACAGAAAAATGCTGAAGATTAGATGAGTAGATCACATAACTAATGAGGAGGTATTGAATAGAATTGGGGAGAAGAGGAGTTTGTGGCACAATTTGGCTAGAAGAAGGGATCAGTTGGTAGGACATGTTCTGATGCATCAGGGGATCACAAATTTAGCATTGGAGGGCAGTGTGGAGGGTAAAAATCGTAGAGGGAGACGAAGAGATGAATACACTAAGCAGATTCAGAAGGATGTAGGTTGCAGTAAGTACTTGGAGATGAAGAAGCTTGCACAGGATAGAGTAGCATGGAGAGCTGCATCAAACCAGTCTGAGGACTGAAGACCATAACAACAACAGTGTAAATAAATAAACAAATGTCATTAAGGGGTCATATAAGTGTTACTCCTTCTGGAACTTTGAATGTGTGCTGCAAATCCACTCACACACATGAAAAAGTTATTGTTAGCTGAAATTAGAACTACTTTATGAATACCAGTACCAATGGTAGTAACTGACTGTATGTTGCCTGATGGATGTTGAAATTCTGGGGTTTAGTAGGATTACTGATATGCATGCAGTCCAATTAAGACTAAAGTAGAAATTGTTATGTAAATAGTAAACTGTATAAAATACAGAATGCACCTTTTGGAACTATAACTTTAAGTGTTGCAATAAGTGAATTGTGTCGTAGGCACTTCTGCTTGTTAACAAACTACTAATAGTCACTAGATCTGACATGCAGAAGAAAGCCATTAGGATAATTACAGATTCTTCACGTAAGGCTCACTGCAAACTTTTTTTTACTGAACAAAAAATTATGATAGTGATAAACCTCTACATATGTTGTTGTTGTTGTCTTCAGTCCTGAGACTGGTTTGATGCAGCTCTCCATGCTACTCTATCCTGTGCAAGCTTCTTCATCTCCCAGTACTTACTGCAGCCTACATCCTTCTGAATCTGCTTAGCGTATTCATCTCTTCGTCTCCCTCTACGATTTTTACCATCCACGCTGCCCTCCAATGCTAAATTGGTGATCCCTTGATGCCTCAGAACATGTCCTACCAACCGATCCCTTCTTCTGGTCAAGTTGTGCCACAAACTTCTCTTCTCCCCAATCCTATTCAATACGTCCTCATTACTCACGTGATCTACCCATCTAATCTTCAGCATTCTTCTGTAGCACCACATTTCGAAAGCCTCTATTCTCTTCTTGTCTAAACTATTTATCGTCCACGTTTCATTTCCATACTTGGCTACACGTCATACGAATACTTTCAGAAACGTCTTCCTGACACTTAAATCTATACTCGATGTTAACAAATTTCTCTTCTTCATAAACGCTTTTCTTGCCATTGCCAGTCTACATTTTATATACTCTCTACTTTGACCATCATCAGTTATTTTGCTCCCCAAATAGCAAAACTCCTTTACTGCTTTAAGTGTCTCATTTCCTAATCTAATTCCCTAATTAATTCGATTACATTCCATTACCCTCGTTTTGCTTTTGTTGATGTTCATCTTATATCCTCCTTTCAAGACACCATCCATTCCATTCAACTGCTCTTCCAAGTCCTTTGCTGTCTCTGACAGAATTGCTATGTCATCGGCGAACCTCAACGTTTTTATTTCTTCTCCATGGACTTTAATGCCTAATCCATTCAGAGACGACTGGAAGCTGTTCTAAATGTCAACGGTCTCCTCCTCCCCCACCCCCCGCCCCGGCCACATACCTTGTCCTTTTTTATGTTTCTATATTTTTCTCACCCCCCCACGGAATTAGCTTTCTTTGCTTCGATGTCTTCCCGTCTTGAAATTTACATAGGAATATCAATTTCTTGAAAATATTTTGCGATTTGTACAAAGATGTCGAGCAGTATTAGTGAGAAATTTTGGTATAATAATTCCCAGCCTAGCCTTACCAACAGGTGCTTCAGATTAAAGAGTTATGAATGGTCATACTCTCCATACAGAAAGAGGTTAAGACTTAGATGCTATGGAGGTGTCAATGACAACACCCATGATGATTTCGCGTCCCTATTAGGCCTACTGATGGATTACAGCGTCAAGGAAATATGAACTCTGCATACAACGTTCTGTGCGGTGTGGACGAGTTAATACTTGTAAAGTGCCATCCTCACACCAGATCAGAGGCAAACACTCATCTATGTTACCTACTTTTTTGTACGTAACTATGTTTTCTTCTTCTTCTTCTTCTTCTTCTGTCCAAACACAGCTCTCCACGCTAATCCATCCCGTACGAGCCTTTTCATCTCTGCGTTAACTACTGCAACCTACACTCTTCTGAATCTGCTTATTGTATTCGGTTTTTTTGTCTCCTCCTACAATTTTTACCGTCTACAATAACCTACATTATCACTTCAACGATTCATTCATGCCTGAGGATGTGTCCTATCAACCACTCCTTTCTTTTAGTCTAGTTATTCCATAAATTTCTCTTTTCCGTAATTCATTTCAGAATTTACCTATTATACTTACGCGATCTACCTATGTGATTTTCAGTATTCTCCTATCGGACTACATTTTACAAGCTTTTATTTTCTTCTTATGAGAACTTCTAGTCGTCGAAGTTTCATTTCCGTAAAAGACTACACTCCAGCCAAATACTTTCGCAAGAGAGTTCCTAACACTTAACTCTACATTTAATGTCAACAAATTCCTGTTGCTATTGCCAATCTGCATTTTATATCCTTCCTACTTCCCCCATCGCCAGTTATTTTGCTGCGCAAATAGCGAAGCTCCACTGCTTTCAGTGCCTCACATTTCGTAATCCATTCCCCTCAGCGTCGGCTGATTTATTTCCACTGTTACATACTGATTATTCCTTGCTACTATAGTGTTATCTTGAAGCTGTGAGAGAGGAAGACAGTCGCTCCAAGGCGCGGAAGCAGAGAAGATGCTGAGGGCAGACGAAACTAGGAGAGATATTGTTACATGAAGTAAACTGTAAGGGGAGAGCCCTGCGAAAATGCAGACGCCCCCAGACGCTGTCCCAGGGCGCTAGTTACTCTTCAACCAATTAACATGTAATTTCATATGTCGTCTAGACGCTGTGATAGGTTGCCACCGTAGAACTTTCTAACCAACAGGCACGTACTAGCGTATAAAGCCAGCTTGATACCAGCCCTGAGAACAGCAAAGTCAGTGGATCCACAAGGGTCAGAAAGAGAGCGAAAACGCCAAAAACTGTTGACCTAACAGTCCCCAACTACGGGGAGCCCGAGGGGCGGGGCTAAATGACGTATAGCAATAATGTTGCAAGCCTTATTTGGCACAGCAGTTACGTTTAGCTTTCAGCTGAACGATGTTAATACCAAATGCGGACTTAGTGTAGCTGCATTAACATTTCCGCCTTAGGAGCAGTAGAGGGGATCTAACTAAACCGTGATTGGCAGGCACCTACAAGAGACCTACTGGAGTGTCTGGGTTACTTTAAGTGGGAAAAACAGTGCCCCCACGCGACTCTTTAAAACCCCTAGATTCCGCATTTTGGCAGAGTTCTCAGTCAGACGATCTGGGCGCCGAATCCTCATCCGTCGATTCCAGCCTCGGTCCAGCTCCGCGAACGTCTGCTTTCTCGCTTGCAGTGCCTCAGTGAACAGTGTCACATTCAGTATGTTTTGTTTTGCAATTAAGTTGTTGCCTTAAGATGCTGCTAGTGTTTGCTACTGTGGTTAGCATCCACTCCTGGGACTTCTGCCCTGGCTTCTGTCGTAACAGTGTTATTCATGCTTTTTCTAACCCTAGAACTAGCCTCCACTGTATTAGTTAGTCCTGTTTGGAATAAACAATTATTTCGAAACACCTTTTCTCCCTCTCCCACCTATGTCATGCCACGAAACCACTACATCCCATTACCCTTTTTTTTTTCGATGTTCATATTGTAATCTCTTTTGAAGACGCTATCCACTCCGTTCAACTGCTCTTTCATGTCCGACAGAAGTATAATGTCATCATCAAACCTGAAAATTTTTCTTTCCTCTCCTGGATTGTAATATACGTTACTAGTGCTACAGTTGGTGAACGGTAAAATAATATATTTTAATAGCACTATGAGGTTTTGAGGAAGCCAAAGAAAAGTAACATAGGGGGCAACTGAAAGAATGTGTTACTTCAGTACGATTTCAAGGGCCACATTCTTCACAATAAAAAATCTGTCAATATTTCTCTAGAAGAGTTTCAAAGCTATCGACATGGATCACTTTCATTTGGAATGTGACTACTTTTTTTCAACCATCATAAGAACAACACAAGTAACTGTTTTGTGCACTTCACCTCACAAGCAGCTCAGGAACTTTCACAAGCAGGAATGAAACCAACATCACGTTATGGGTTAACGGTCAAAGCGGAATTAAACAGTCGGAAGAAGTAGTCGGCTGGGCTAAGGAAGCAGCGTACTCTGGATCAATGAAACGCGACAAACTATCAGCTCATGACTTTCTACGTAGCATAACCGTCAAACTTTGGAATCAGTAGAATGACAAGCTACATTTGTCATATAAAAGCAAAGGAAAGAGATTATGCAACTGTGGTCCCCAGTCTGCGAAAACATCTTTGGTATGACGAAAGTAATCGCAGCAGAAACTTGGTGACAATATTATTTTTCACATTTAATCACGGCAGGTTCCACGAACATCTATTCCGACTCAATGTGGTCCAATTTTCCTACTGTAACTGTGGGTCTGAAGAAGACCTCAACCTATTTTGCTTCAGATGTCCTCAAATACAGCGTAAGACCACGAAATCGTTACAGGAAGTGGTGTCGTCGGAAAACAAGCTACCAACGAACGAGGGAAAATTTTTAGCGACAAACAATATAACCATATAAGGACAACCACACAATTTCTTATTAGAAAGTCAATGATAGATGAATTAACAAGTGATCATATCAGAAAATAATCTTCAATATCATCACGTTGTTACATAAAAATTGCTTTGCGTGTAATTATGTAATGTTAATTTGTTCTGTGTTATGTTACGCGTCTCCAACATGTACTAATCATTTTATGATCTAACGTCTTTCCTGGGCCGCGTTTGCTTCCTAGTATTTAACAAAAACTGTGGTTCCGCCTTAAGAAAACAATTTTTCTTGTTTTACTAGCCGTATCTGTTTAGGTGATGTTTCTCCAGCTTTAGTACGTTGATTATCTTGTTATTAAACATTGAAACCAACGGCCTTGCCGGCGTAGTAATGCCGATTCCCGTCAGAACACCGAAGCTAAGCGCACTCGGGCCTGGCTAGCACCTGTCTGGCCGATCGTCAGGATCTGGCGAGCGCTGTTGGTAGGCGGGCTGCACTCAGCCCTCGTGAGGCCAGCTCAGCAGCTACCTGACTGAGAAGTGACGGCTCCGGTCACGAAAGCTGACAAAGACCGGGAGAGCGGTGTGCTGACCACATGTTGTTGTTGTTGTTGTGGTCTTCAGTCCTGAGACTGGTTTGATGCAGCTCTCCATGCTACTCTATCCTGTGCAAGCTTCTTCATCTCCCAGTACCTACTGCAACCTACATCCTTCTGAATCTGCTTAGTGTATTCATCTCTTGGTCTCCCCCTATGATTTTTACCCTCCACGCTGCCCTCCAATACTAAATTGGTGATCCCTTGATGCCTCAGAACATGTCCTACCAACCGATCCCTTCTTCTGGTCAAGTTGTGCCACAAATTTCTCTTCTCCCCAATCCTATTCAATACTTCCTCATTAGTTATGTGATCTACCCATCTAATCTTCAGCATTCTTCTGTAGCACCACATTTCGAAAGCTTCTATTCACTTCTTGTCCAAACTATTTACCGTCCATGTTTCACTTCCATACATGGCTACACTCCATACAAATATTTTCAGAAATAACTTCCTGACACTTAAATCTATACTCGATGTTAACAAATTTCTCTTCTTCAGAAACGCTTTCCTTGCCATTGCCAGTCTACATTTTATATCCTCTCTACTTCGTCCATCATCAGTTATTTTGCTCCCCAAATAGCAAAACTCCTTTACTACTTTAAGTGTCTCATTTCCTAATCTAATACCCTCAGCATCACCCGACTTAACTCGACTACATTCCATTATCCTCGTTTTGCTTTTGTTGATGTTCATCTTATATCCTCCCTTCAAGACACCATCCATTCCGTTCAACTGCTCTTCCAAGTCCTTTGCTGTCTCTGACAGAATTACAATGTCATCGGCGAACCTCAAAGTTTTTATTTCTTCTCCATGGATTTTAATACCTACTCCAAATTTTTCTTTTGTTTCCTTTACTGCTTGCTCAATATAGAGATTGAATAACATCGGGGAGAGGCTACAACCCTGTCTTACTCCCTTCCCAACCACTGCTTCCCTTTCATGTCCCTCAACTCTTATAACTGCCATCTGGTTTCTGTACAAGTTGTAAATAGTCTTTCGCTCCCTGTATTTTACCCCTGCCACCTTTAGAATTTGAAAGAGAGTATTCCAGTCAACATTGTCAAAAGCTTTCTCTAAGTCTACAAATGCTAGAAACGTAGGTTTGCCTTTCCTTAATCTTTCTTCTAAGATAAGTCATAAGGTCAGTATTGCCTCACGTGTTCCAGTATTTCTACGGAATCCAAACTGATCTTCCCCGAGGTCAGCTTCTACTAGTTTTTCCATTCGTTTGTGAAGAATTCGTGTTAGTATTTTGCAGCTGTGACTTATTAAACTGATTGTTCGGTAATTTTCACATCTGTCAACACCTGCTTTCTTTGGTATTGGAATTATTATATTCTTCTTGAAGTCTGAGGGTATTTCGCCTGTTTCATACATCTTGCTCACCAGATGGTAGAGTTTTGTCAGGACTGGCTCTCCCAAGGCCGTCAGTAGTTCCAATGGAATGTTGTCTACTCCGGGGGCCTTGTTTCGACTCAGGTCCTTCAGTGCTCTGTCAAACTCTTCACGCAGTATCGTATCTCCCATTTCATCTTCATCTACATCCTCTTCCATTTCCATAATATTGTCCTCAAGTGCATCGCCCTTGTATAGACCCTCTATATACTCCTTCCACCTTTCTGCTTTCCCTTCTTTGCTTAGAACTGGGTTTCCATCTGAGCTCTTGATGTTCATACATGTGGTTCTCTTATCTCCAAAGGTCTCTTTAATTTTCCTGTAGGCAGTATCTATCTTACCCCTAGTGAGATAAGCCTCTACATCCTTACATTTGTCCTCTAGCCATCCCTGCTTAGCCATTTTGCACTTCCTGTTGATTTCATTTTTGAGACGTTTGTATTCCTTTTTGCCTGCTTCATTTACTGCATTTTTATATTTTCTCCTTTCATCAATTAAATTCAATATTTCTTCTGTTACCCAAGGATTTCTACTAACCCTCTTCTTTTTACCTACTTGATCGTCTGCTGCCTTCACTACTTCATCCCTCAGAGCTACCCATTCTTCTTATACTGTATTTCTTTCCCCCATTCCTTTCAATTGTTCCCTTATGCTCTCCCTGAAACTCTGTACAACCTCTGGTTCTTTCAGTTTATCCAGGTCCCATCTCCTTAAATTCCCACCTTTCTGCAGTTTCTTCAGTTTTAATCTACGGGTCATAACCAATAGATTGTGACCAGAGTCCACATCTGCCCCTGGAAATGTCTTACAATTTAAAACCTGGTTCCTAAATCTCTGTCTTACCATTATATAACCTATCTGATACCTTTTAGTATCTCCAGGGTTCTTCCATGTATACAACCTTCTATCATGATTCTTAAACCAAGTGTTAGCTATGATTAAGTTGTGCTCTGTGCAAAATTCTATCAGGCGGCTTCCTCTTTCATTTCTTAGCCCCAATCCATATTCACCTCCCTTTTCCTACACTCGAATTCCAGTCACCCATGACTATTAAATTTTCGTCTCCCTTCACTATCTTAATAATTTCTTTTATTTCATCATACATTTCTTCAATTTCATATACATATACATATACAATGTCTTAATTTATATGAAGAAGAACCTACAAGATGTGAAACGTAGAGAAAATGCACATTGTTACAATACAAGAAGCATCATACACATATACACACCTTACCACAGATTATCAAAATCAATAAATAGCTATGAAGTCACAGGGCATAAACTATTTAATAAGCTGCCACATGCTATACAGGATCTTCCTGAACATACATTCAAAGACAGACTGCATGAATGGTTAATTGCCCACCCGTTCTATGATATCAATGAATTCTTCAACTGTAAAATGCAGTAATCCAATAGATGACCCACTGTACATTTATTGTAATATAAGCTAAAATATTTCAGTAGTCAATACTTTATCACACTGTATTGTAAATTGTATCTTCATTTGGTGTTGTCAATTGCTGTAATGGCCAAAAGACAATAAAATTTATATTATTATTATTATTATAGTTCACAAGTATACCTAGACATCTACACACATAAATGTTGTAGCACATTTAGTGTGGAAAAACAACTGGGTAACAATTTTTAAAATGAGTGTTTGCAGTGCAAGTATTAGTCAGCAGCACTGTCCCTCAATCCGAAGACAAAAGACGTTACACGTATCCTTTAACTACGGATAGGTTCTGCATCCTCATTTACTTATACACATTCTTCACACATTTATTGGAAATGAATGTCACAATAACTTTATGTGTAGCGAAGCATATTTGACTCCTCCTTTCTATTTCTCTTTTGTTATCTCACCACAGCTTTCCTTCTTTTAACTATGTTCAAAAATAAAACCATGTAAGATATGCAAATAAGGTGATAATAACTCCAATAATTTTAGGGAAAATAAACTATTGCAGTCTGATCCTTCTAATGAAATGTACTTATTACTTTTGCATTTGATCACAGTCGGGGGACTATATGGTTGCATTAATAGCTCTGCTTGGTTTGAACACTCATGATAACTGAGAACTCTATTTAACCTTCCATTTTCTGTACGTCTTCCTTCTCTTTTGGATAACTCACATGCCACAGTCTCTCAGTGTTCTTTTGTGGTTATTGATGTTATCATCATTCACTAGTAGAAAGGTGCACCGTACGTTTTGCATATCCAGTTATATAAACCAAAAAGGCTTTAAACAATATTCTCTTTCTCAACCAAAAAACAGCTCACAAAATAGAATTACAATGGTAACATTTGTCGTACCAGGTTTATACTTTACGTTCACAAATACTTATATAAAAATTGTCTCTGGAAGCTGATAAATTAATATATTGGTAAAGACTACTGATGGTTGTACCTGCCAAATTCTAGCTTTACTGAGTTATGTAGTAATTCCAGATGAACTGCAGATGACTCTGGCATGCTGTTACTACTCCCTTTATGTGTCAGCAGATTGATAAGTTGCATCATCTACTGCAGGGCTTCCCAACCTTTTCAGCTGGCGAACTCCTTCTTCAGTCGAAAATCCATGGCGGACCCCTAGTCAGTCAAGAGCACAGTAACTTAAAATTTCAGAGTGAAACCCTTGGGAACTGAAAGTTTCTTAATGCAAGTGCCATGTTCCCAGTGCCCCCCCCCCCTCCCCCCACCACCACCACCACTACCACCACCACCGAAGTATCAATAGTCTTTGGTTTAGAGATGAATGAAAACAACTTGAAATTAACGATCCAATTTGAATTCCCAATGTAACCAGACACTTACTAGTGGATTTACTACCTTTGTTCAACACACTATAGCCTGATTAAAATTACTTGATAATTGACATTTCACACATTGGAGCTGCCTTCCTCCAAGAGCGTCACATCCAAACTGTTCTATTGGCGAGCAGCCGCTTGTGGTCTGTTCACTTCCACGGTTTGGCTACTGTGGCTACTGTTCTGTAAGGAGCATGCATATTTCGTAACAGTCGTGTGTGTGTGTGTGTGTGTGTGTGTGTGTGTGTGTGTGTGTGGTTTTTCGTGAAATCCGGAGAAAAATGTTCAGATGTATGTAAAATCTATGAGACTTAACTGCTGAGGTCGTTAGTCCCTAGTCTTGCACAGTAAGGACAAAACACACACACACACACACACACACGCACACACACACACACACACACATGTCCGAGGGAGGAATCGAACCTCCGACGGGAGTGGCCGCATAATACATGACGACATGGCACCTTAGACACTGCGGCCATTCCACGCAGCTGTGAAGAAAAGAGGCAGACCCACGATTCGGGATACAAACACATCACGAAATAAAAGAGGCAAGGAATTGCCTTTAAAGGACTGTTGTGACATCTGTTGTGCAATGTGTGGGAATACATTCACCCAGTTTACATGCGCTTCCAAAACCGGATTTCGTAAGCCGATGTCCCACTTCCGCTTTTGGTTGGTCAGGTAAGCACTTCAAAATCAATTCCGGAAATCTGCTTTTATAAAACCGTTTTCCAGTTCCACAATCGATTTTTGTGCCCATGCAAACAGCTCGGAAAGTCTAGTTATTTTTACGTCTTTGCGTATCTATTGAACGGTAGCTGTCAGCCCATCGCCGGCAGCTATCAGACAGCGTTGCAACAGTGTACTGTCAGTTGGTAGTTGGCAACTGGCAGGTGGCGTGGCAACAGTGTACTGTCAGTTGGTAGCTGGCAACTGGCAGGTGGCGTGGCAACAGCTTAGCCACAGCTGACAACTTCAACTTTTACCTGGACACTATATCGTGGCAGTCAGCCTCGACTGTAAACAAATTAGGAAAACAAAAACAGGCTCTCTTATTTCTATATAAGAAGACAAAGCATTTCACAGAGCGTAAGACTTTTTTTCTCAAAGGAAACAATTCTGGCCAAGGAGGTTTACCTTATACAAGGTGGCATGTGAAAAGTCCTTCGTTTGTTTACGCTCGCAGCCTGTTGCCACAATATTGTGTCAGAGTAAGAGCAAGTAATTGTAGTTGAAGTATAGGCAGGAGGAGAGGACGGAATATATTACAAAGAAAAGAAATTAGTTTTAGAGACCATTTTAATTTTCATAACAAAAATACCAATGCCAACGGAATTCAATTAATAATTATTTTGTAAATGATAAAAGACAGAAACAAATTTCCTACAGAGTTTTAGTTCAAGTACGTTCACTGAGCGTCTACGAAGAAAAATGCTTTCTTCTTTACTACAGATGAGTCTGTAGGAATAATAATGGAATCCTAATGTGATGGTTGAGGGTGCTTCTGCTGACACAGTTTTGAAAAGTTGAGGGTTCAGTTCTTGACAACTGGAGACAGATGTCTGGTTCCGCATCTAGACAGCCTCGGTACTTAGTTTTGTGGGTAGCATAGATCGAGAATCCAGATTCACACATGTATGTTGTGGCAAACGGAAGAAGTACACATTTTGCCTTTTCAACAAGGGAGTAGTATTTCTTGTTATCCAAACGGATCCAAAAGTGTGAGTAACTGTCAATGTCAAAACTTGATTTCAAGGTAGGGTCTGTGGCAATTTCTATCAACAACTCATATTCATTTGATGATAGAATGTTCGGCTTTTTGGATACAGTGAATGGGTTGACCACCCATTCGTATTTCTGCAGCTTCACGTCTTCAGCTGTTGGGAAATAACGCTCCAACAATGACATCAATCTTTGGAGGTGTTGCAGGATTTGATGAAACAAGTTCTTCCCAAGCGCCAATGTTTTGTTTTTCAAAAACTCCTTGAGAAGAGGAAAACATCGACCTCCCCCTCCTTTGCACTCTCTGCCCAAAAATTGATTTTCCTCTTGAATGCTCGAACTTTGTCGATAGCAGTGACCTTTGTTTCACTTTGCCCTTGAAGTGAATTTTTCACATCATTTTGGAGAAAATATCTGACAAATGGGCAAGTATACACTGCCAATTTTCATCGTTAATAAGGTCTGTTAATTCGGTGCAAAAGGAAAGCTAAGACTTCCAATCTTAATTAGTACAACCGAGAGAGTGCACTCCCATGTGAGAGCCACCTCACTTCTGTGTGGAGAAGCAGGGAACGATGGAGGCTTCCCATATCTTCACACAGTATTGTGAAAAGTCTTGACTTCAACAGCCTTGATTTTTTGTAGTTATTGATTTGAATGGATTCATCTAAAACTTACTTGAATGAAACAGGCATTTGTTTTGTAGCTAAAACGTATCTGTGGAGAGCACAATGACTATTGCTGCAATTCTTGACGTTTTCTTTTATTTTCGTTATTGCTCCGCCTGTAGGACTGTCATAGCTTTTGCACCATCTGTGCACACATCAATGCAATTACACCAAGAAAATTCGTTATTCCTTAAAAAATCATCCAATAGACAGAATATTTCAGCATCTGTTGTGTTGGCAGGTAGTGGTCTGCACCATAAGAGGTCCTCCTCAAAACATCCAGAATATTCATAACAAACAAAAGCCAATAAAATCGCTAATCATGCAACGTCAGTGGATTCATCTATCTGCAGAGAAAATGAATTGTGTTGGATGCGAGAAAGAAGAGTGTCTTTCACATCATTTGACATGTCAACAATGCGTCTCTTGACAGTATTGTTTGATAATGGCACCGAAGATACAAGCCTTACTGCTTTTTGGTCTAGCATACAAGAAACAAAATCATTAACACATGAGATTTTCTGCAATGGTATGAGGTTTGCCTCTTTTTGCCACTCGATAACTAACCAAGAAAGAAGCTTTTAATGAATTTTCATTAACTGTTTTTGCATGAGTTTTCATGCAATGCTGGGAAGCAGCTAGTTCAGCACTCTTCCTTTTGAAAAAATTTATGTCTTTAGCCTAGAAATCCGGGTGAGTACCTTCAAAATGACGGTGCAATTTAACTGGAACCATTGAACTGTTCAGAAGGACTCACACACAAATTACACACTGAGATTTACCCTCCTTTGTGTCCATAAAGCCCATTTCTAAATAGCTTTCACTGTACTTATGCTTCTTGGTTATTCCACTTCCACAGGATATTGCAACCAATGGAGTACTTGCAGTGTTTTCACATAATGGCTGTGGAGCTTCTCGTGATTTTTCTTCCTTTGGTCGTCCTCCCTCCTCATTCATTTCAAATGGAAACTTCCCTTGTTGTGAAGGCGATGGAGAAACTGCACCATTCTTCAATGATCCTGACTTCAGCCACCGATCCATGTTAGAAGTAATGAAATGGTCAAAAATCGACTTATGAAATAGGTAGTGGACTGACAAAGCAAGTTTAACATTTAATGATGCCTGGGGCCGCATACGTGCCAGCGAGCACTGTGATTGGTCGACAAAGCTCGCTCCGCTCATGCGTAAAAGGTTTCAGCACATCTAGAGCCGTGAACCGGCGCACAAATGACCCCCGTATTGTTGCGAAACAATCGATCAGAGAAGCCGCATTCTCTGGCACTAAACTGTGTATGCGTTCTCACTTAGGAACCGCAAAGGCTGCTTGGAAATATGACCTGAAGTAAAAGTACACATGTTTTTCACGTGAAAAAAAATAGTGATGAATTTGATTTTCACATTTTTATTCAATAATTTTACTCATTATTTTACACGATTTGGTGAAAGGTGGCTGCGGACCCCCTAGAAAGAGCCGGTGGACCACATGTTGGGAAGCCCTGATCTAATGTATAGATTCACTGTTATCTTCTCAAGACATACTGTCATGGATAGAGTGGAACTCCACAAAAGGCTAATTTACTTAAGAGTTTTGTAGCATTTTATTTCTTTGAATTAACTGAGGTAGCTAGATCCATGCTGATTTGGGACTAGTTGTTGTACACTAATTGTTGTGTGCCTTGAATATTGCATGTAGTAAGAAATATGATGATTCACATAAATTAGATGATGCTGGGTTAAATGACTGGCTACATTTCATGTAATATATTATATTTATTTATGTATTCCTGTGTAGTACTCTGTTCTACATACTCTTATCATCAAATAATACCTAAATAAACTCTTCTTTTGTTTTGTGTTGTATTCATTGTGTACAGTAAAAAGTTCTTGTTACATGTATAGTTGCAATTAAAAATAAGAACACAGTTACTGTCAATTTGTTGTACAATGGAAGCAGGAGTTGTAGGTATGCTGGATTGGTGGGTGTAGGCTGTCACTCTGTTAATTGGTTAATATGATAAGTGGAGTGGGTATAATTAGTATCACCAGTGGCATCAGTTAGGCTTAGTTAGCACTTAGTTTATCTGTTAGTATCTGATGGCACCATCCAGTATCGGTGGGTGGCATCGGGAACTGTTTTACAAGCAATGATACTCCATTGCGTGTTAGTGATGACATCAAGCTCACTGAATCAGCACTCTGCCATTTCTGTGTCAATTCAAGAATATGAAAGTACAAATGAATACATATATCTCAGAATTTCTGTACGCTAATACTACACATCATATTCATTTGCAGTCTCTGATGTCTACAAATAGTTCACATTAATGCTATGCACACAAATATTATCCTATCTTGATGCTTTCCTTCATCCATCCAAACACTGTGATTATTAAAAAAAACTTTGCTGGTGCTATTGTCAGTGTTAACACAGACTAGATCTGTTACAACCATGATTTGTATAAAATTACCTTTTGATCTGCTTAATGGGACATAAAAATCAGTAGCAGTCATCTCCTTCAATGTTGTAGGAATTACTGTATGTATAAAACCTGTATGCATGTAGAAATTTTTATCTTTTGTCTTACAAATAGAGGGTGTCCCAGGAGGAATGGTCAATTTTAAATATGACAGGAACAATCATTTGAAGCAAAAAAACTTATAGTAAATATGGGCTCTAAAATGCTCGCCTTAGGAGGTATGAGCACTTCTTCAACTTAGATACTGGAAAACAAATCTGCTGCAAGCTCTTTGCTTTCTGTATTTTGAGAGGAGGGAGCATGAACCAAAACGAGAAAAAAAGTCCAGTAAAAATGGGCCCTAAAGTGCATACCTTAAGGGCTATGAGCACTTATTCATCTTTGCTACTGTGAAACACATTTGTTCTGCTGAAAAAGTGCTCACAGCTCTTAAGGCATGCATTTTAGAGCCCATGTTTACTGGGCATTTTTGTTTTGAATGATCATTCCTGTCGTATCCCTATATATTGACCATTCCACCTGGAACACCATGTGTAGGATATTATTTATCAATATACAAAGTTCCTTGAACTTTTCATGCATATACTTTCTTTAATTTAAAGAGAGCATAGCTGAGGGAAGTATATTTTATGATTTCAACAGCGTGGGTTGTTAAGCATAGGTTCTGCTTGTGTAAATTTAGATTGGTTCTGCAATATAACATCTTCTACAGTTACATTAGTATTGTGCAAGCCACCTGACAGAGTATGACAGGGTTGGCTTAGGTGACTGACAGTATAGGGGAGTTATGTACAGATTTTACGAAGGAGGATCAGGTAGTGATAGTGGGTGGAGCAGGGAACAGTCTTCATAGGGATGGGGAATATGATGTAGTTGGTGACCTGGTAAAGATAGCTACTACAACTGGTGGCACTAATGTGCATTTTGTGCAACTGTTTCAGCATCATGATCGGCCTCATCTTGATGTGGCTGTTAGGCGCTTTAACATGGGGCTGGAGGGGGTGCTGATGGCAGAGGGCATGGGTCACATTTCAGTGGTGCCAGTTGGATCTATCAGTAGATCGGGTTTCACTAGGCACGGCCTGCACTGCAATAGGTAGGGAAGGGGAGGCTGGCAAAGCTTGTAGGCGGCAGGGTAGTTGGTGGTGGTGGGATCACTCGTGGACAAATTCCTGTAGTAGTTGGTGTTAGAGCTGCAACTTTTTTAGATTGAAGTCAGGTATACCTGCTTAAAGGAAGTTCCTCTAACTAATGGCTCATCTTCAGAGGATGTAATGTTTCCAAGTAGAGAAGGAATTAGCATATTTCATCAAAATATAAGAGGTATTAGAGATAAAGTTAGTGAACTGCTTATAGATATTGACTCTGAAATTATTGGTATGTCAGAGCACCACGTAAATAATTTGACAATTCAGAGGCTTCCTTTACCAGGATACAGATTAGCTGGTTGTTTTTCAAGGAGTTCTTTGCTAGATGGGGCAGTGGCTATGTATTTAAAATACAGTATTCCAGTTGAGTCCACAGACGTGTCACGGCACTGCACTGAACACATATTTGAATGATGTGCAGCGACAG
The DNA here is from genome assembly GCF_021461395.2 of Schistocerca americana. NCBI lineage: Eukaryota > Metazoa > Arthropoda > Insecta > Orthoptera > Acrididae > Schistocerca > Schistocerca americana. Next base: position 982,988,847 of record NC_060121.1, read on the forward strand.
TTGAATTTAGTGAAACCTAAACTTCTAGTTGTTGTTATTTATAGGTCCCCTAACTCCGACTTCAAAGCATTTCTGCCCAAGCTAGAGAGGGTTTTTGATTCACTTTGTATGAAGTACCAGAAATTAGTTATATGTTGTGACTTCAATATTAATTTTGTATATGATGGTGCAAGAAAAAGGATGTTGGTAGATCTCCTAAATTTATATGATCTGATGCAGAATGTGTTTTTTCTAGCTAGTGTGCAGGGGAACAGTAGCACAGCCATAGACAATATTTTTATTCATTCTTCATTACTAGATGGGCATTCTTTTAGTAAAAGCATGAATGACCTTTCAGACCATGATGAACAAATTTTAACACTAAAAGGCCTTTGAACTCAAACCAATGTCATATTTAATTACAAACTATGTAGGAAAGTTAATCCAACAGCAATAGAGAGTTTTTTAAACCTTGTCAAGGTAAAAGAGTGGCAGCATGGAACAAGAGTGGCAGGACGTTTATAGTGCTCATAACATAGATGATAAATACAATGCTTTCCTTAACACATTTCTCATGCGCTTTGAGAGTTGCTTCCCATTAGAACATTCTAAACAGGGTACTAGCAATAATTGGCAGCCTGGGTGGCTGACTACTGGGTTAAGGATATCATGTGGAACAAAGTGGGAATTATATCAAAATGTTAGAAATAGCCACAATCAAGCTACAGTAGCTCATTACAAACTGTATTGTAAGGTGCTTAAAAATGTTATTAGGAAGGCAAAGAGTATGTGGTATGAAAATACAATAGCTAATTCACAGGATAAAATTAAAACCATATGGTCAGTTGTAAAGGAAGTGTCTGGTCAACAGCACAAGGTTGGCGATATAAAGTCAGTTCGTAGTAAAAATATTACTGCTACTGATAAATCAGATATATGTACAGTATTTAATATATAATAATCAGATATATGTACAGTATTTAACAGTCATTTTCTGAGCATTGCTGGCGAATTAAAAAAAATTTAATTCTGAGATTGATGTCTGAAATACTCCTCTGTGATACTGACTAGGGGGAGATTGAGTTAATAATTAAATCACTGAAGACTATGGATTGTCATGGATATGATGGAGTACCTAGCAGAGTATTAAAGTACTGTGGGTCAGTTTCATGAACGACTAAAGTACTCAGTAGTAAAGCCGCTTTATAAAAAGGATAAAGTAGACAATTTTAGACCTATTTCTATGCCATCAGTGTTTGCTAAAGTTATTGACAAGGTTGTGTATGTAAGGATAATTGATCATTTTTTATCACACAATTTGCTATCAAATGTACAGTTCGGCTTTAGAAGTGGTTTAACAACTGAAAATGCTACATTCTCTTTTCTCTGTGACGTATTGGATGGGTTAAACAAAAGATTTCGAATGAGAGGCATATTTTTTTATTTAACTAAGGCGTTTGATTGTGTTGATCTCAAAATATTGCTCCAGAAGTTGGACCATTACGGAATATGTGGAGTAGCTCACAATTGGTTCACCTCTTACTTTAGCAACAGACCACAAAAGGTCATTATTCCCAATGTTGAGAATGGCTGTGATGTGGGGTCTGAATGGGGTACAGTCAAGTGGGGGTGCCACAGGGATCAGTATTGGGGCCATTCCTGTTCCTTACTTATATAAATGATGTGCCCTATAGTATTACAGGCAACTCTAAAATGTTTCTGTTTGTTGATGACGCTAGCTTGGTAGTAAAGGAAGTTGCGTGCAACATTGACTTGGTTTCAAATAGTGCAGTTCATGACTTGTAGAAAATAAACTAACTCTAAATCACAGTAAGACTCAGTTTTTACATTTCTAACATACAATTCAAGAAAACCTGACATCTTAATTTCACAGAATGGGTATATGATTAGTGAAACTGAACAGTTGAAATTTCTAGGTGTTCAGATAGATAGTAAACTGTCATGGAAAGCCCATGTTCAGGATCTTGTTCAAAGACTTAATGCTGCCATTTTTACTATTCGAATGGTATCTGAAGTGAGTGATCGTTCAACACAAAAATTAGTCTACTTTGCTTATTTTCATTCGCTTATGCCGTATGGTATTATATTTTGGGGTAACTCTTCCCATATTTTTGACTCAGAAACAGGTGGTTTGGGCAAAAAGTGGTGTAAGTTCACGAACCTCTTGTCGAACTCTGTTTGCGCATCTGGGTATTTTGACATTGGCCTCTCAAGATATATATATACCTTATTGTCATTTCTTGCTAACAACATTAGCTTATTCCCAAAAATAAGCAACTTTCACTCAGTTAATACTAGGCAGAAATCAAACCTGCATTTGGATCGGACTTCCTTAACTCTCATGCAGAAAGGTGTGCAGTATACTGCTGCATCAATTTTCAATAAGCTACCACTCGAATTCCAAAATCTTAGCAGTAATCTACGCACTTTCAAATCGAAACTGAAGAGTTTCTTAATGGGTCACTCCTATTCTGTCAAGGAGCTCCTTGAAATATTAAGCTGATTCTTGTTGTATTGTTGATTGTGTTTACTTAAACTTGTGATTCACTTTTTTGGGTTCATAAACAGTTTATTTTTATCTGTTATTACTTTAATGCTGTAATTTCATGTTATGTAGCAGCTCTGACAAACAGACACTTTCATCAGGAGGGGGCAGGTCTGTGGTACTCCACAGCAACACTGAACGCCCAAATTTGAAGAAGATGTACTGTATCGTTTTGAAAAGAACTGCTCAATGAATACAGAACAACTGCACATGCAATGGTGACCATTTAAGCAATTTTAAAAATGTTTCCCCAATAAAAGTTTTATCCCTAATTTCAACTGGAGATAATCCTGTATGGGGCAACTCATCATTACTTAAAATTCCAGAATCAGTTGCGCCGACATAATATGTCTTTTTGAGCAATACATCCTGTATAATCTTCCTATTGCTTTTATGATGCTCTCACACAGTTTGGATTGGGGGCAGAATGCATACTCTTTCCTTAATTGCAGGGGTTTATTCTCATATTGTTTGTGTTGTCAGTTTAGCATTTCTTATTTTATGACTAAAATAGCTATCAATTTTAATATCGTGTTTAATTCTTATGCCAGTTTTCTTACTTCACCATTTGTGTAACTTAGCAATAGAAAATTTATAGTGAAAATCACCACTGATCCACTAGTTCATTTCATGTCATTCATGTGTAGGTACAGTCTAGATAATGTGTCTCCTGTCAAGTAACTAAGTGTGAAATTATTTTCTTATGGTCTTGCCAGTTTTTAGACAAAGACCTCGAAAATTAATGTGAAAAGTAAGTGAAATGTACTTCCCCATCTGGTTTAAACTTACGAAATTGTTTTGAAAAATTCATTCTTGTCCCTATCTAAAGTTCTTCCAACCACTTGCCTGGACTACTTTCACGAGTTACATTAGTAAGTCCTGTTGTGCTTTTCCTAAGTCTCTCTTTAATCTCTGTAACTCTTGCTGATTAATAGTGGATTCACCCATAGAATTTGGTGTCATTCTAGAGGGGTCAATCCTCTTCTGTACTTTTTGCTCTACAGATTCCTGCAGTCGCTCTACCAAACTAGGCAATGTAGTATGTAGACACAAAATTTCATGAAATGCCCTACTTCCTTACGACTAAGTCACATTGTGCATTTACTTCAGTCTGTGAATCCTTAGGCAAAGTGTTCATGACTTTTATAATGTAGCAATCCTATTATCTTGTGTCTTAGTCACATTTATTGTTTCCTCTAGCTTACTGCTTAACATTTTCTCTAGTGTATTACTTACTGTTTTCTCCTGTGCTATAAGGGTTTCCTCTAATTTTTTATTATTATTGTCCCTTCGTACCTTGAGCATCTCTCCAAATTTGGCAAGTAGAGCTGTCATATCAAGTCCCTGTGCTTCATTTGCCATTTTACGTATGGTGACTGGCATAAATTTTTAGCAAAATCATAATCCTGAAATCTCCACGACTTAACAGTCGACACTGAATTCTAATTCTAGACATAATTTATCAATATCACTTCTCAATAATGTTCACGTCTCTTTCACATTCACATAGACCTCATGGGTCCAATTCCGCCATCAGAGGGATATCTTACATATTTACAGCTTTAGATGGGTATACACCTTGGGTGGAGGCAATGCCAATCAGTAACAGCAGACAGCCAAAATGAGAGCAAGGCCTTCGTTAAAATGTGGATTTTTTCTCCCCTGCTGTCCAGCACACTTCACCACGTATCAAGTCTAGCAATTTAAATCGACACTGTTTCTGGAACTGTTTAGATTGAGTGGTTCCAGCATCAGCATATGACCATCTACCATCCCGCAAGCAACAGGATGGCATAGAAAGTTGGAAGCTGCACTAATGTACCATGAGAACACATGGATAGTTGCACTACCAACTGGTTTTGCTGCAACTTCGCCCAGCCTTTAAGCTGGTCATTCTACATCTACATCTACATTTATACTACGCAAGCCACCCAACGGTGTGTGGCGGAGGGCACTTTACGTGCCACTGTCATTACCTCCCTTTCCTGTTCCAGTCATGTATGGTTTGCGGGAAGAACGACTGTCTGAAAGCCTCCGTGCGCGCTCGAATCTCTCTAATTTTACATTCGTGATCTCCTCGGGAGGTATAAGTAGGGGGAAGCAATATATTCGATACCTCATCCAGAAACGCACCCTCTCGAAACCTGGCGAGCAAGCTACACCGCGATGCAGAGCGCCTCTCTTGCAGAGTCTGCCACTTGAGTTTGCTAAACATCTCCGTAAGGCTATCACGGTTACCAAATAACCCTGTGACGAAACGTGCCGCTCTTCTTTGGATCTTCTCTATCTCCTCCGTCAACCCGATCTGGTACAGATCCCACACTGATGAGCAATACTGAAGTATAAGTCGAACGAATGTTCTGTAAGCCACTTCCTTTGTTGATGGACTACATTTTCAACCTGGACTACATTCTCAACCTGGTACCCGCCTTACCAACAATTAATTTTATATGATCATTCCACTTCAAATCGTTCCGCACGCATACTCCCAGATATTTCACAGAAGTAACTGCTACCAGTGTTTGTTCCGCTATCATATAATCATACAATAAAGGATCCTTCTTTCTATATATTCGCAATACATTACATTTGTCTATGTTAAGGGTCAGTTTCCACTCCCTGCACCAAGTGCCTATCCGCTGCAGATCTTCCTGCATTTCGCTGTAATTTTCTAATGCTGCAACTTCTCTGTATACTACAGCATCATCCACAAAAAGCCGCATGGAACTTCCGACACTATCTACTAGGTTATTTATATATATTGTGAAAAGCAACAGTCCCATAACACTCCCCTGTGGCACGCCAGAGGTTACTTTAACGTCTGTAGACGTCTCTCCATTGATAACAACATGCTGTGTTCTGTTTGCTAAAAACTCTTCAATCCAGCCACACAGCTGGTCTGATATTCCGTAGGCTCTTACATTGTTTATCAGGCGACAGTGCAGAACTGTATCGAACGCCTTCCAGAAGCCAAGAAAAATAGCATCTACCTGGGAGCCTGTATCTAATATTTTCTGGGTCTCATGAACAAATAAAACGAGCTGGGTCTCACACGATCGCTGTTTCCGGAACCCATGTTGATTCCTACATAGTAGATTCTGGTCATTGGGGGATCTACCGCAGAGAAGGTTTATGGAGAGATGTTGTGCCTGCCATCACAATTTTTTTCAGCAACACTAATGCAAACAAAGACAGAACTACCATAGATGATGTAACAAGTGAAGCTCCAAATAGCTGAGCTGCACCATTCACCAGTGTCCCATCATGGAGATCAGAGAGTTTTCATCGAAAACGACCTTAAAGGATGCTCACACATGATGTTATGCACAGAGGCAGTACACCGACCATTCCAGCTACTGTACTCTGGACCTTTCCATGTGCTAAAACGTGAAGAAGATACAGTGGAGATAATATGCAATATCAAACCAGTGATGCTGTCGTGGGAACCGGTGAAACTAGCATATTTGCTTACTCCAGACATGCTTGCACAACAACAAGATATCTTGGATACTACACAAGCGACCTTGAGTCAACCAGATCGTGCTACAGTCTGTCAACAGCAACTTCATACTTGCCTCAGCGAATGAGCCCCCAGAAAGTGCCAAAGACACCAGTTACTTATACGAGTGTGGATTGATGGGAACAGTATTAATACCCACACATCTGAAGAGCTCTGCTCTAATATGGGGAGGCTGTGTAAGAAGTGCCAAATTCGAACAGTGATTGTGAACACATCATATTTGGTGGACAACTAGCCGGGTTTGCTTTATGTTTACTTTCAGTTCACTTTTAGTTCTAGTTTTTGACAGTTCATCGTTTACTGTATGTTGTCAACCTAACTAATTAAGAGAATAAATCGTGCTGACCTGAGTTCACATGAGACTTTGTATATTTATGGCTGAAATGATGGAAACTGGCTATATTAGGAACGTGAAAAAATCGTTTGTTTTTGCCCAATTTTGGTGCTATTACTTTTCAAATTATGATATTTATTTTTGTTGTATTTCATGGTTTTTCAGTCTCATGTTGGAAATGAACATATACCTATTAATTATATCATATTTTAATGATATCACACACCTCATTTGATTTCATTAAAAAAAAACTTTACTTATATCCCATTGAAAATTACAGATTAAAGAAGAAACAAACCTGTATCATAGGCAGCCAAAAAGTGTTGAAAGTTTTTAAAGAAAGCCCTCTCATTACTTCAAATTTCTATTCAGAGACAGTATACTGTCAATGTTTTAATACAGGGTGTCCCATTTACATTGACTACCACAAACAATTTTTTGTCAAGAAGACATAACTTTGACCGTATGAACAATAGTGCGTCTTTTCCAAATAGTGCCCTATAAGTTCATTTTTGATGTTATTAAAAATGTAACACAAAATTGGCTTTGACTTTCCTGTACTAGCAAATAGGGGAGGTACATAGGGGTAATGTAACTCGTCCACTTGATGGAGTTGACAGAATAATGGAAAAACAAAGAAAATGCACAATGGTCATTCCATCAACCATCTCTAGTTGAAGATTTGTGCAAGTGCAATGTACACCAATGAAGAGAATGTAGAAATGCTACTTATCTATGGCAAATGTGCGTAAGATAAGAAAACAGTCATTGCAGTAAGGTGGGTTCTAATCAGGATATCATTCTTTGTAGAGTTCTGCCTGTGTAGCATTAGATCTACATTCAACCACAATAAAGAAAACGTAATGATGATGCAGTTTTTAATCAAAGACTGCTGTTACTGTAGACAACTTATTAAATAAGTTCTGCAGTAGTGTACTACATATACCTGAACTATGAATAAGAAAACATTATTGTTTTGTTTATTGTCAACTCCAGTGGACGAGTTACGTTATCTGTGGTATTTGCACTGTGAGTTGGTACAGGAGAGTCAGTCAAATAATGTCATGTTTACGTGAATGGTACTCTGCAATACATTTCTGAGCAGGTCTTGTGGAGAAGTAGTGTATCACCAAATAAAAAAATTCAGAGTGCTATTTAAAAAAGATGTACTACTGTTCATATCTTTACAGCGAAACAGAATTTCAAGAAAAGCAGTCATGTTGATTAACGTTCCCTTGGTAGCTAAACATCGTTTACTTGATGCTTTTTATATTTTGTTTCTGAACAAAACGTTATGTGGGGGTGGTCAACATAAATGGGATACTCTAGACTGTATGAAAACTGTCGCCTACAGTCTATATTTGAACATGGAAGTCGAACTGCCTTTAGTACAACAGCAGACACTTGACAATATCTAATTTTCTACTGGCATGAAAAGTTGATATGTCACTACATTTTGAAGGCTTGTGTAACGTTGTAGGGGTACATAACATGGTCTGCCGTGTTATCGTTGATAGAATTCATCACTATCATTTCATTGTTGGAACAAGAACCTACTACTATGAACAAAGACTTGCTTGTATCTGTGACCTAAAAGTTGGCAGGCTAGTTTGAAGGAGCAACCCAATGAGTTTCACTGTTCCCTTCATCTCTGCCGGAAGTACTTCTCTTTATGTTTTTCTTTCCGTAATAATGAATCAGTCATAAATTCTGAGTTGAAATAGGGATAACAGTTTTATCCTCCAACATCATGTTTCCCAAAACATTTTCACTGAAAATCAAAGCACAGTGATGCATTTTGGAGAAATCTCAGATTCTTTGCATTAATTAAACTGCATATTTTCGTAAAGACATGAATGTAAATACAAGAACCACCAAATATGGCCTTCAGCTTCAAAAACACACAAATCAATTTGGCATATTCTTGATTTGCTTCTGTCATCCAAATCACAACACAGGACCTTCATGTTATGCAATACTGGTAGAACAGAACTCTGAGAATGTCTAACACAATATAATTTTTACTGTTTTGTGAAATGAAGTCTGTGGCGGCAGGCTGATTCGTAGCATAGATCAAATGAGTGAAAGAAGGAAAACAATGGTGTGCTCTGTTGATTTACATGTTTGCAAAGCTAAAGTGCCATATTTGATGATTTTTGCTCTAAAGACCTCTCCAAATCACAATGCTTTTCCTACGAGTTGTTGTACAAAAGTGTCAAGAAAGCTGACTTCGACAGATAAAGATCCCACCAGCTGACACCACATCTAGGCATCAGCTTTTCAAACTGGAAATGAATAGTCATTTTAAGGTCGTATGCTTACCTCAGCTTTGAAAACAAAAATCAAGATCCAGTTTCAACATTAAATACCTACCAACTACCAATATCAGTAAACTGCTAACTTCAGGTTCATAATATTTTTACACAGGAAGGGGAAAATGCAAAATTTCATTTTTGTAAAAAGTGCCAATTCGAATTATGTCAATAAAAACTGCTGATTTCTCATTATTGCCATGTAAAATTTTTTCAGCCATATCCATGCTGTCCCCACTAGTATGTAACTGTGACATGGTTCTAGTAGCCATTGCTTGATAGTGTATCCTGACGCAACCATTGATCTGGTGTAACAAGAAACATGATTCATCTGGCCAATTGACGTTTCCATTTTTCCATTGTCCAATCGTGATGATCTTGTGCCTGCTGCAGTCTTAACTGGCAAAGTCATTGGGTCAACATGGGAACACGTAGGCATCGTTTTGTATGGACCATTATGTTCAACAGTGCGCACTGAATAGTGTGCTCCAAAAAGCTTACGCACACACCAACATTGTACTCTTGTCAAATGTGTCGCAGATTGCTCCAATAAATGGTTCAAATGGCTCTGAGCACTATGGGACTCAACTTCTGAGGTCATCAGTCCCCTAGAACTTAGAACTACTTAAACCTAACTAACCTAAGGACATCACACACATCCATGCCCGAGGCAGGATTCGAACCTGCGACCGTAGCGGTCTCGCGGTTCCAGACTGTAGCGCCTAGAACCGCACGGCCGCTCCGGCCGGCCACAGATTGCTCCCTATCCTGCTTTACAGAGTGGGCAAGCCTCCAACCTCCACATTCTGTGATTAAGCATGAATGTCCGACATCTTGCCACCTACTCCTAAGTTCACAATCCTTCAACCACTTTCCACAGATGCTGACAACAGTAGCACATGAACAACCTAATCGTTTTGTCATTTCTGACATACTCTTTCCCATGCTGGTCATGGCTATCTGCCCTTTGTCAAAGTCGCTAATGGCAGTGGATTTCCCCATTTGCAACCTGTATCATCACTAGAATGATTCTCCATTCATTTCTGCTCTGCCTAAATACTTCCCTTACAGCCCCACACACCTGCAATGCCACCAGGTGGTATTCAGCCTCACTGTGGATAGTGTCATAATGCTTTGGCTCATCAATTTATGCATACCCATGAAAGGTGAGTGTGTGTGGGAGGGGTGGGGGGGGGGGGAGGTTAATTCAACATATATGATCCTTACAGTCTCACCCAAAAGTCATTAGTTTTTAAGAGTTCAGTATTTGTTGTGTAACTGTGTTTGTCCCTCATTGAAGCATCACTGTGTTTTCAGTTTTGAAGCAAGTGTTTAAGGCTAAATACTAAACTGTTGTGTTGGTTCATTTCAAAGAACATTATATAAAAAATAAATAAATGGTAAGCCAATTTCTTCCTTCCTATTCGGTTTATCTCTTTTCTTGTCTGCCCCCAGTAGCTGAGTGGTCAGCGCAACAGAATGTCAATCCTAATGGCCCAGGTTCGATTCCTGGCTGGGTCAGAGATTTTTCTCTGCTTAGGGACTGGTTGTTGTGTTGTCTTAATCATCATCATTTCATCCCCATCGACGCACAGGTCGCCGAAGTGGCGCCAACTCGAAAGACCTGCACCCAGCAAACAGTCTACCCGACGGGAGGCCCTAGCCACACGACATTTACATTCATCTCTTTTCTTAATGGGCTTATCTTTTTAGATGAAAGTATTGACAGTATTATGTAAATAAACTTGATATTTACTGTATCAAAAGAATATATTACCCCACCTTTACCTTTATATAGCAATAATAGAAATAAAGTGATGTGACAAAATTATTGTCTGAGTTATGAACATTGTTTCTGTTTTTGCAGACTGAGGCAATGAAAACTACATCAGATGCTGGAAGCAAGCTGCATGACGAATTTGATTTGCTCTTAGTTATCACACATTATTATACTTCTCGGTGTGCCTTTCGGGATACCGAGTCTCTAAAACACATTGCTGCTAAGCTCTCTACAGCACTTTTGCGACATTCTGATATTATTCCTGCAGACAAAGCTTTCTTTGAGGCAGGCGTTGATGCGAGGGTTTGTGTTTACTCATATTACTGGTTTTAAAACATTTCAAAACTTATAATTGTGTTCCTTTAATCATACAGAATTGTAAACGACCATTTGTTACAGGCAACTGGCCGTGATAGTGAGGCTTTTGTATTTCTCAATCATTATCTTGACCTGTGTGAGGCAATTGAAGAAAGTAACTTGGATCTCTTGGATCACAGTGATTTTGCCCTGACTGATTTCCCAAATGAAATTCCTCTACCAGTATCTACAAATATACCACAGTCTTTGCATGAAGAAGTGAAGGAGTGGGTTTTGGCTGTATCGATGGATCAAAAAGTGGATCAGGTATAAAATTTTGATTTTCCTTTGATGTGTTCATTTACGAAATGTACTTGTTTTATTGTTAATCATTTTTGTATTTGTATGTCATAGAGGGCAAAAATTTGCAAAATAAACTGGCAGATGTTGTGGAATTATTGTCAGTGGAGGTTTCCTATGCATAGGTCATTCCAACTAGTAGAGAAGATGGATGGGTACTGGGATTACAGCTCATTTGCCTCTAGATAGTTTATGCAGTAATGGAATTCAAAATGTCAGTTTTTGAATTGCCTGTTGACTTGGCGTTTCTATGAAAGTCATCAAATATTGAAAAGTCAAACAGAGGTTGCAAGTGTGAGTGGCACAAGCAGTTCTGTAAAAGTTACACAATCGATAAAAATAAAGACCAGTGAAGCTGCCAGATCACTTTCACCAATGACAAAAATATTCACCAAATTGTCCAAGAAAAGTACTAAACGAATGACACTGTGTCTTGTGACAGATTTTAAACATGGGACTGTTCACACCTTAGTGCATGATATTTTGAACATGCTTTACCTTTGTTTACATATGGCTCTGAAAATGCTATCCTCTAAGCAGAAGGAGCTTGGGTATTAACAACATACCTTAATTTCATGGAACATACAGAAAACAACTTTCTGGAAACCATGAAAAATTTATGCTTCTGCATGCCTCGTGATCAGAATATTAGCCATATAAATTAAGGACAAGAGCACGTCTAAAAAACCAAAAATTTGGCACAGACAAGCTGATGGAAGTTCTTATGATTAAGCATGTGTTATTCACTTCTCTTCTTTTCTGAGGAGACTAGTGATTAATAGTTTTTGGTGGACATGCTCTATTGCCCATAAGACATTATCAGAAGTAACTTTCCATAAAAGTTGATAGGAACCAATTAAGATTTTAATGCATAAAATTCCTATTTTAAAATTAGTTTAGCATGAATAATTTTACTTCATTGGAACAACTGAGTCAAGTGGCACAGTGATTAAAACATACAACTCTGGTGACAGGTTGAAATTTCCTTTCAATCATTCATATTTCTGTGGTTTCAGTAAATCACTTCAGATGGATGTCAGGACAATTCCTTTGAATTGACCATGATTGATTTCCTTTCCCATTCTTGCCAAATGAGCTGCTGACTGACACAAACCATTTAATGAAATAAGATTTCTCTTTTGCCTTTTTTCCCACCAATCTGTGAATGGAACATGCTGTGTACCAACCTAGTGACAGTTTCCTGGCAGTGTCGGAATTATGAAATGCATGAAATTGACAGAGTTTCATATGTGGTGTTCACATTTCACCACATACTGTTTAAGTTCTTCAGACATTTCACTCATCATCTTTGTTAGTTGGACGCTTAAACAGACCAAACTACTAGGTCATCAGTCCTTTTTCCTCAAACATACTGGTCAATATGACTGTAGATCAGAGAGAGCCTACCATGCAGAATCCAGAGAAGAAAAATCCCAAGGTCTACCAGTGTCTGTGAAACTGAGGGACAAAAAAGAAAGGGAAACAATTCATCTTCTTGACAGAAAATCTCTTTGGGAGATGGGCATCATGCTTATTTCTAATGTGGTTTATCTTTTCATTCAGCTTCCAGTTAAAGCATTGTTGGAATTAATTGGCAACTTTACAGAACTCTTTCGGCATATCCCCTTGTTTAACAACCTGATATGGTGGTGACTATATAATCCCGCCATTTATCACCGGAAGTTGCCAACTTCTATATGGTGCATTTCCACACAAGAGCACAAGAATCTACCATGCATAAGGCAATGTGTTTCTACTTGTATCTGGATGACGCATCTGTAATCTGACCACATACTATGGTCACACTTCAAAAACATCTACAGCATATCAACCTAAACCATCCAAATAGAAAATTAATGCTAGAAACAGAATAATACAGCTACTTTTTCTTGATGTTTTGGTAGATGTTCCATGATTTGAACACTTTTCTATATTGCGTGTTCACTGTCAGATGAAGAAAGCCTCACTGAAGAACGGAGACACTTGAAGGAAGTTTTTAGAAAGATTGGGTACTCAGAACAGTAGGTCGAGTGTGACCTACAACAAAGGTGCCAGTTAACAGAACGGGAGAGCAAAAAACTGCAGTTACAGATTTCACAAGAATTTCTGATGTTCAAATGTCCATGACCAGTCGTAAATACATGTAATTCTGTTACAGGTACTGCCAGTGGATGAGAGAGGCTTGTACCCTTCAGCACTTTGCTCAAATGACAGTGCTGGTCCCATGGCACTTCCCTGCGTAGTATCTGGATATCCTGTCCTCGCTCAGAAGGGCCGCACTCCCATCGAATTCAAAAGACCAGGTCGAGCAGCAAACAGAGAAGATTGGAATAAGCTGTTGATGGCTGCGAAGATGAACCCAGAATCACACGTGACAGATATTATTGGGTTTATTGGAGAGTGGTGTGGAGGCACTCCTAGCTTTTCTTTCCAATGATGTGAAAAACGAATCTAACAAAAATGTTTGGTATTTGTTTAATAGTTGATAAGAAATGTCCATTTGTAACGTAAGGCCTCAAGTTTCCTAAAGTGTGAGCTTCATGTATAACTTTTTAAACGCCAGTCAAGTCACCTTGCAGTGTCCTAGTAATCTACCAACAAGCTGTGTTGCCATTGCCAGGCAGTATTGATGCACTCATCCAGTGCATAAAATGTGTTTTTATGGTCACTAAGTGAGTGGAAGGGTGCTTTTAACAATGTACAGTCTTACACTCTTTATGTAGTAGTGTGGTGTGCAATAGCTATCATTGGGCACCATAGCACATGAAAACTGCTTCCGAAATTTTTGTGTCACTACTTTTAAATGTGTGTACTGAGATTCACTGTTTTTAAAGTGACTGAATTCTGTTATAAAGAGTGACAGGAGCAGCCATGTTTGTAGATCTGTTTTCATGTAAGATAAAAAAAATACCTGGTGGGCAGACTCATTTGTAGGATAACGAAACAAATTTATTAATGGAGTGAAGGGTGGAAGATATAAGCTCATCTGGCTTGGCCTATCTTTGAAAATCCACTGATTATTCGTAATGAGACACCACTATAACGAATGTTTCACCATTTTTGCGTATCTTGAGGATCTAATGTACTGAAAGATGTACTTTCTAATTTCATATTTTTGTGTACTGTAATGGATAACGGATAACAACTGTGAGAAGTGTGGAGTGCACTGAGAGAGTACACTTACTAGTGGTCCATCTTTGGCTGACATTTTTTGAGCAGAATGAAGAGATTAAAGTTCACAACACTGTTTAATTAACAATAACCTGTTAAACTGGCAACATTGTTACTGTTCCTCAGACAGAAGTTTCACTTCATGATGTATAGTTATTGTATATGTATGAGCAGCCATTGAAACTTAAAACGCCAACTGATTTATATTCATATTATTATTACTGGTGATTCTAATAAAGCATGCAATTTTAAATGCCGTTTACTTTTTTTCTCACCACTAATTTCATTTGTCGCAATGGGAGGCTGAGTGACTAAGAATCAATTCTATTACTTCATACAGAGTATATGCCGCATTGTTTGCATATGAAAAAATAAAATTTTATCAGGCAAAAATTCATACTGGACATCTGCCTTTTGTCAACACTGTATGACCAATTATCCCATCCAAGAATTTGTTAAAGAAAGATTCAACTTCAGATTATCATGGGATCCTCTCATGGACATAACAATAGAAATAAACTTAAGGCCACTATTAGCTGAAGGCAACCAGTGTTACTACTGATGGCATCACTTCTTGCCAGAGGATTCATGAACTGGTCTGGTGGCACAGCTTTCGAAAAATTGCCCTCTTCTCATCAGGGAATAGTAACTTGAGAGAATAGCATCTATGAAGAACATTTTCTCCTGTTAGAAATGAAACACAAAGGTTTAAGAATATATGTAAGTCCTACATAAATTAATCAACAGAGTAGAATTTTATATTATTTGCTCGATAAGTGCAAATGACAAATTTTTCATGTAGCTTTGAATGCCAAAAATCATATTTTACAGGTTTATTGATTATGTAAAAGAAGATATAATGAACCGTGCACTGCAAACTAATTTATAAATTAGTTTGCAGCGCACGGTCTCACGGTAGCATTCTCGCTTCCCTAGCACGGAGTCCCGGGTTCTATTCCCGGCAGGGTCAGGGATTTTCACCCGCCTCAAGATGACTGGGTGGTGTTGTATCACCTTCCTCATCACCATTCATCTCCATTACAGTCGGAGGAAGGAAACAGCAAACCGCCCCCATTAGGACCTTGCCCAGTACGGAGGTGCGGGTCTCCCACATCGTTCCCCTACGCTCTGTCAAGAAGTATGGGACTTCACTTCCATTCCATTTATTTATTACTACACTCATGCTCATAAATTAACGTAATTGCAGAATGAGGTGCCACACAATGTGGCACTACACAAAACTGGCGCTAATAGCATAGGCACATACGGAACACACACGTCACAGATCTGTACATCCACGGTATTGGCGGTAAGTTGAGAAAACCGTCCTGAAACAGATGTGCTACAAAATGCCACTGTTCCCTGTTCACTGTACCCCGACATCAATATGGGATACGATCACCGTGCACACGTACACAGGCCGCACAACGGGTTGGCATACTCCAGATCAAGTGGTAGACCAACTGCTGGGGAATAGCCTCCCATTCTTGCACCAGTGCCTGTTGGAGCTTCCAAAGTGTCCTAGGGGTTTGAAGATGAGCAGCGAGACGTCGACCGAGAGCATCCCAGACGTGCTCGATGGGGTTTAGGTCTGGAGAACAGGCAGGCCACTCCATTTGCCTGATATCTTTTGTTTCAAGGTACTCCTCCACGATGGCAGCTCGGTGGGGCCTTGCGTTATCATCCATCAGGAGGAAGGTGGGACCCACTTCAACCCTGAAAAGGTGGACATTCTGGTGCAAAATGACATCCCGATACACCTGACCTGTTACAGTTTCTCTGTCAAAGACATGTACGAGTGTACGTGCAACAATCATAATCCCACCCCACACCATCAAACCACGGCCTCCATACGGGTCCCTTTCAAGGACATTAAGGGGTTGGTATCTGGTTCCTGGTTCACGCCAGATGAAAACCTGGCGAGAATCACTGTTCAGACTATACCTGGACTCATCCGTGAACATAATCTGAGACCACTGTTCCAATGACCATGTACGGTGTTCTAGACACCCGGCTTTACGGGCTGTCCCTTATGACCAGGGGTCAGTGGAATGCACCTTGCAGGTCTCCGAGGGGGAGGGGTCGAATAAACTATGTCTGTCCAGTCGTCTGTAGACTGTGTGTCTGGAGCCAACTGTTCCAGTGGCTGCAGTAAGGTCCCGAGCAAGGCTACCTGCAGTACTCCGTGGCTCTCTGCAGGCACTGATGGTGAGATATCGGTCTTCTTGTGTCGTACACTGTGGACGTCCCGTACTGTAGTGCCTGGACACGTTTTCTGTCTGCTGGAATTGTTGCCATAATCTTGAGATCACACTCTGTGGCACACGGAGAGCCCGTGCTATGACCTGCTGTGTTTGACCAGCCTCCAGTCGCCCTAGTATTCTACCCTCATAATATCATCAATATCTGTTCTTTGAGCCATTTTCAACAGTCAGTCATCATTAGCACATCTGAAAACGTCTGCACACTTACTCGCTGCCCCATACTCTGACATGCACCATGTATGCGTATGTGGACTGCTGCCAGCACTACCGTGCCACGACCGGTCAAATGCACCGCATGGTCTTACCCTGAGGTGATTTAAACCCGCAAACCACCCACCAGAGCGTTGTTTCACCATATATCAGCATTATCCTTAATTTATGAGCATGAGTGTAGTAAAAACATTAGCTAATAGTGAACAAGATTGGTAAGAACATGTGCCACCAGTCCATCATAGTTAATAGGCTTCATTTACTGCAATGGTGTGTCACAATTTTGAGCCACAAGAGTTGACAGGCAGCGGCCAAGCTCTGTGCCGGCAGCTCTGTACAGCTGCTAGCTGCCACCAGTCAGTCGGACTACATATGACACAGTGCACCACAAGTCACAGGAGCCGCTAGTTAGCCCTTGGCTAATAGTGGCATAACACCCACAATCTCCTTCGTATATATAGGCATGGGTGGGAGAGGGACAGGGGTGTCACACACACACACACACACACACACACACACACACACACACAATGCACGCAATAGCAGTGAGCGTGCTGTCAGAGCGTTTCGAAAAGTGCTGTGGGGAGTGTTTTCAGCACATGGCAAAACCAAGGTGATACCACATCCAGACGTGGAGTTTGGCGGCCACACCTCATTACAGATGTCAGATGTCATAAGCTGCTAAGACTGGTAAAAAATGGCAGGTGTCCAACTGTGGTGGAACTAACAACAGACTTCGCCTCCGCAGCCTAAGGACCCGTGCACGTGCCAATGTTAACATCACGACACAGGCAACTATGACTGAAATGAGCATGTGACCATTGGCACTGGACATTGGCGCATTTGCTTGGTCTGATGAATGCTGATATCTTCTTCATAATGCCGATGGGAGGGCACAAATACATTGTTTTCCCACGGAGTAGCTCCTCGGCATCTGTACTGCAGGATGGAGACAAGTTGCCAGCAGCTCCATTATCCTCTGGGGATTGTTCACATGGACAGAGTATCATACAGTGGTTGCAGCCCACGTTAACCCCTTCTCAACAGTCACATATCCCGATGGCAGTGGAATTTTTCAACAAGATGTGCCACGTCACACGGTCAGGAGCGGTTCGAGGAACACAGTGGCACGTCCCAATTGATGTGATGGCTCTACCAACTCGATCAAACACACCTGGGATGTGACTGAACGTTGTCATAGGTAATTGGTCCCCCTCCCCGGAATTTACTGGAATAAGGTGAGTTGTGTGTGCTGATGTGGTGCTTACTACCTCCAGCGACCCCTGTTATCCGTCCCAGAGGTGGACGTACTGGCTACGAGATGGCTATAATGTTCTGCCTGGTCAGAGAGAGAGAGAGAGAGAGAGAGAGAGAGAGAGAGAGAGAGAGAGAGAGAGAGAGGGGGGGGGGGCAGGTTAAGGTTTTATGTTTTCTTCTGCTGTAATGGGTCACTTTGTGGTGACAACAGGTATTATGAACAAACAATTTACATACAATATGTGAAAACTCCATTCGTCTGTATGGAGAAAAGATATAGTGGGGAAATAATTACGTTTTATTTGCTTTTACACCCACTATAAGAGAAACACTTATGGTCTGCATATATTGTATATAAATTGTTTGTTCATAATATCTGTCACTACAGGTAAACTAAAAATGCCGACCTCGGGGGAAGATCAGTTTGGATTCCGTAGAAATGTAGGAACATGCAAGGCGATACTTACACTACCACTTATCTTACATTTCTGGCAGTTGTAAACTTGGAGAGAGCTTTTGACAATGTTGACTGGAATACTCCCTTTCAAATTCTGAAGGTGGCAGGTGGAAAATACAGGGAGCAAATGGGGTATTTACAATTTGTACAGAAACCAGATGCCAGTTATAAGAGTTAAGGGGCACAAAGGAAAGCAGTGCTTGAGAAGAGACATGGTTGTAGCCTATCCCCGATGTTATGCAATCTGTATATTGAGCAAGCAATAAAGTAAACAAAAGAAAAATTCGAAGTAGGAATTAAAATCCAGGTAGAGGAAATAAAAACCTTGAAGTTCGCTGATGGTGTAATTCTGTCAGAAACAGCAAAGGACATGGAAGAGCTGTTGAATGGAATGAACAGTGTCTTGAAAGGAGGATATAAGATGAACATTAAAAAAAAGCAAAATGAGGATAATGGAATGTAGTCTAATAAATCAGGTGATGCTGAGGGAATTAGATTAGAAAATGAGAAAGTTGTAGATGAGTTTTGCTATTTGGGCAGCAAAATGACTGATGATGATCAAAGTAGAGAAGATATGAAATGTAGACTGGCAACAGCAAGGAAAGCATTTGTGAATGAGAGAAATTTGTTAAGGTCGAGTATAGATTTAAGTGTCAGAAAGCCTTTCAGAAATGGAGTGTAGCCACGTCTGGAAGTGAAACATGGACGATAAACAGTTTATACAGGAAGAGGGTAAAAATCGTAGAGGGAGACGAAGAGATGAGTAAAGTAAGTAAAAGTTCTAGTTGGTCCCTGAAAAACACAAATGGCCTAGTTGGTAGCACACTATCCACAAAGGTAGTCTGATGTTCCCAAATACTAGTATGGCATACAGTTTTAAGTTTCCACACAATGTGAGCGAGTATTACATCTAAGAACTGGAAGCATGTGGTAAAATTATTTTGTCAGAGAATACTTTTGTTTTGTATCTATAGTTATCTATAGTTTGGAAATAAAAGAGAACATTACAAGCAAACAGTGTAATTCAAGTAATTGGAGTGGGTATGTAAAAGAAAGTGAGGTGCAGCAAAATTTTGTTAGAAACAAGAAAATTTAAAACTGATGTATCGTTGACAACAATGCATTTTTTAACTCACTGCACACTCCTTACGGCATTAACAGAATGTTTTGAGTAAGTTTTAGCTATTGCATCATGTGAAAGTTATCAGACATTTTGGGTGAAATAACTACCAAAGTTACTCCATTATACAGGGTGTTACAAAAAGGTCCGGCCAAACTTTCAGAAATTCCTCACACACAAAGAAGGAAAATATGTTATGTGGACATGTGTCCGGAAATGCTTACTTTCCATGTTAGAGCTCATTTTATTATTCCTCTTCAAATCACATTAATCATGGAATGGAAACACACAGCAACAGAACGTACCAGCGTGACTTCAAACACTTGTTACAGGAAATGTTCAAAATGTCCTCCGTTAGCGAGGATACATGCATCCACCCTCCGTCGCATGGAATCCCTGATGCGCTGATGCAGCCCTGGAGAATGGCGTATTGTATCACAGCCATCCACAATACGAGCACAAAGAGTCTCTACATTTGGTACCGGGGTTGCATAGACAAGATCTTTCAAATGCCCCCATAAATGAAAGTCAAGAGGGTTGAGGTCAGGAGAGCGTGAAGGCCAAGGAATTGGTCCGCCTCTACCAATCCATCGGTCACCGAATCTGTTGTTGAGAAGCGTACAGACACTTTGGCTGAAATGTGCAGGAGCTCCATCGTGCATGAACCACATGTTGTGTCGTACTTGTAAAGGCACATGTTCTAGCAGCACACGTAGAGTATCCCGAATGAAATCATGATAACGTGCTCCATTGAGCGTAGGTGGAAGAACATGGGGCCCAATCAAGACATCACCAACAATGCCTGCCCAAACGTTCACAGAAAATCTGTGTTGATGACGTGATTGCACAATTGTGTGCGGATTCTCGTCAGCCCACACATGTTGATTGTGAAAATTTACAATCTTATCATCAGAATCGAGGAAGTACAGCAAATACTGACGAAACTAAAATGAGCTCTAACATGGAAATTTAAAGCATTTCCGGACACATGTCCAAATAACATCTTTTCTTTATTTGTGTGTGAGGAATGTTTCCTGAAAGTTTGACTGTACCTTTTTGTAACACCCTGTATATAATGATTATGAATACTCAATATAACTACAAGACTATGGAAAACAAGACCCTTAAAACTTTAAGACAGTTTACAGCTTTAAAAGTAAGCAAACTATGAAAGTTATGAGTGAGTGAAGCAGCAATCCTGTCCTTAATGTATCATGTAAAGACACTGTGTGTTTCTATACCTTCAAACAATATAATTATTTCTTCTTAACATCTTTGCATATAGATTAAGTTTTCAGTGTTAATCAGATAGCCCCACAGCTGTCCTCTTCCTTTCTAAGTAGCAGTGAAAGAAAATAAGTGCATACACAGTTTCTTGGCAAATTAAAAATGGCAGAAACTCAGTGAACTGACTGTTATATAGTGACACTTTTCTGGGAAAATGAATCATAGCAATTAAAAGTATGTGTACACTTTCATCACTGAATTAAGAACCATTAAATGACACAATCAGCCTCCTCTTAGCAACAGCCATCCGTTGTTACTGCATATATATATAAAATCATAAAAAATAAATAAAGTACAAAATTGAGGATACTGAGCCTAATATTTTATTGACAAAAGTTTATTCTGCAATATTTACAAACTGCACTTTCCAAATATTAAAACTATATCACTGAATACTGTATAATGCATTTCTTGAAAGCAAATTCATATCATCATTTATTATGAATAGCAAAATTCTGATTCTGCTTTGTCAGGCTGCAAGAATTCTGAATGTTACAGCACTCAAAGTTTAGCAAAAAGAATGCGTAACCCAGAAATTTTTTTATTTATTTACATGAACTAATACAGATTCCACAATAAATACAATTGTTCATCAGTGTAAACATTTGTGCATCTGAGAAGGACTCAGATTTAAAAATGGTGTTTGGTGTTATTGTCATGTTGCGAGCTAAATGTTACACACACTCACATATACACACAGCTTGTGTAATTTAGGAATTATTAAGATTTTGTTAAACAAGCAGTAAATTCAGCACTTGTCTATCAAAGAATAATAAACCATGAAGAAAGCAACAATTCTCTCTGTTAATCCCGAAATATTATAAATGACCAAATATGCAGAGAAAAGTATAGCTGTGAGTTTTAAATACCTAATAAAAGCATTTTAATGGAAGGATAGAAATTTTACTGCAGTTCTTTGCGGAAGTGTGTGCAGCATTAAAAGATAGATGAAAGGGTATAAATATAAAACCATGTTAAGAATAACTTGCCACAGTTATTGAAATGTGCTGTTGGAATAACACAGCAAACATCTGTCAAGCCATGCAATTTACTTCTTATAACAGGTTCAGTTCACAGAAATGAGCCTTTTTTTTTGCATGGTCTCCTCAGAATGAGGGAGGTGAAGGAGAGAGAGAGAGAGAGAGAGAGAGAGAGAGAGAGAGAGAGAGAGAGAGATATATTTGGGGATGGGGAGTTACTTTTCTATTTAATATCAGCTGTCATTACTAAGAATGTGACCTTTTGTTTTAGACATGTGAAAAGATAAATAAAAGAAAATTTGAACTTGAGTTAATTTTTAGGAATAACAGCAATAAATCAGATTGGTCAACAATAAATTTACTAACACATTTCAGTATACAACAACAATCATCGTGAGTAGGGAGGGTTACTGGCTTTTTATCTACATGATCGAAACATATTCATGCTACTTGCATGAACAAACAGGCAACTGGATTGCAAGCAAGGTGTTTTTCTTAACAAACAACAAAAATAAAATAAAAATTGGTGCTTCACAATCAAAGCTACTTTGTAATGT
This sequence comes from Schistocerca americana, assembly GCF_021461395.2. Taxonomy (NCBI): domain Eukaryota; kingdom Metazoa; phylum Arthropoda; class Insecta; order Orthoptera; family Acrididae; genus Schistocerca; species Schistocerca americana. Next base: position 983,011,298 of record NC_060121.1, read on the forward strand.
TCCAAAGTGCTCCACAAGAGACAGCTAACACATGAAACTGTGATAATTAAATGCTACATACTCTTGAAACAATATAGTTGACAAGGATTATGTTCTGTGTCTATTATATATATTTTTTTAAAAAACAAAAACAAAAGAAAAATGCAGCTTCAAGAGAACACATGTAAAAGCATATAACAATATTTGGTAATTTTCTATATACATGATCTATATACATAGCAGTCTTCTTGAAAGAAAAAAAAAGTAGTCAGTGCAAACTAAAAAGATCTCCTGCAGATGGTAGAGGGGCCAGCCCTCCTGTCACATCAGGCAGTTGAGTCAAGTCTGGGAGATTCTGAATGTGAGACTTTATCTCCTGACGTACAACATACACCTTCTGTAGTTTCTCTTTGTATTCCTGGAGAACACAAAGGAAAAATATATTGATTATTTTATTAACACATGTAAAATAATCAATGACACATCTTATTATTTCAAAAAAAATCCATAGTTTTATTATTAAGGTTCTCATACTCTACTTTATGAAGTGAGTGAAGGAAAAATATTTGATTTTGTTCCATAACTTTTATTAATTTTCTGCTAAATTAGTATTTTTACCAACAAAATTGTGTCTTGCAGATTGACAGTGATTCTTTATTTTCAAACTGGGTATACTCTTAAATATTTCTAGTGGTAGTTATCACCCCTTTTTTCTTCTTCACAGAAACAGCACTTGTGTCCCGCAGTGACACTGGAACCATTTAAAAATTTCCCACCAAAGGCATTGGACTTTTCTCAGTATACACAGATAAGAAAAGTTACCAGTTATCAACTCGAATATTAGTTTCAACACTTCAATGCTTTATTACGGATGGTCCTACTGGAGGTGGTACGGACTGTGAAGCAGCCACTGAAGTTACAGATACCGTTTGAACATCATGGTTGACAACTATCATCCAGCTGTCTCTTGGCCACTTTTGGCCGTGGTCATTCATGTGAGCAGCCAGCTGTTCAGTCTACTGTAGACTGCCATACAATGGTGACAGCTAAGTCAGTAGACTACATGGCTGCTTTCACAGGTGACCCTACTTCTGATGGTTAGGAAATGCCTGTGACTGGGCTGGAGTAGGTCATCTACTCACCTCACATTGATCATGGTCTTCATGTTTTCTTGTTTCCTAGAATCATTGACATAACTGGCTTTGTGTAACTGCCACGAGCTTGCCTCGGTACATGTCTGCCAACCTCCATTTCATTATCACTACAGTGTGGTTCATCTGTAAAGGAGACCACATATAGAACACTAGTGCAACCCATTCTGGAATATTGCTCGAATGTTTGAGGATCCCACCAGTTTGATTTAAGAAAGACATTGAAGTGATTCAGATGTGGGCTGCCAGATTTGTTACCGGTAGGTATGATTAACAGGAGTGTTTACGGACATGCTTCGTGAACTACAGGGGGGATACCTGGAGGAGAGCCAGCATTCTTTTCATGGAAAACTATTAAGAAAATTTAGAGAACCAGCATTTGAAGTTGACTGCAGAATGACTCTACTGCCGCCAACATACATTTCGCATAAGGACCACAAAGATAAGGTAAGAGGAATTAGGGCCTAAGCAGAGACCTATAGACAATCATTTTTTCCTTGCTCTATTTGCATCACGTATCATGTGGTGGCTTGCGGAGTATGTGTAGGTGTACATGTAGTGGGAAGATGACTGCTTCAGAACCGTGCCACCTGGATTCTTCCCACCACAACTACAATCACAACAACCACCACCTTCAACTTTTGTGCACTGCAAAGGTGGGAACTCTGTTTGCAACATATCCTCTATTCTCACAATCCTCTTGTCTTCAACCTTCACTAGTCCCCATCTCAGACCTGCCTCTATCCTCTACGCCTCCTCTCCTGCTCCCACTCCTGCCTCACACATGCCTCTATGTGTCCCCCCCCCCCCCCCCCCCCCCCCAACTTCCGTAGCCCTTCTCAGTCCTAAAGCACAGCTTTCCTGATTATCTAGCAGTTCACCATCCTGTCTCTACCATGCAACTGCACACTTCCACAGGCACCACTACATAATATTCCCCTACCCCCACCCAGCTACCCCTCACTCTCCCCATCACATGCTGCTTTCTGAGCCCCCACTATCCAGCCCAATCAAGATCACTGCTCTCCGCAATAAGACCTCAGCAGCTGGAAATAATAGTGGTAGTGAGTGAGTGAGTGTGTGTGTGTGTGTGTGTGTGTGTGTGTGTGTGTGTGTGTGTGTGAGAGAGAGAGAGAGAGAGAGAGAGAGAGAGAGTGAAAAGAATTACAAAGTCTGATGATCAATAGCTTTTCTATGTGAGGAGTAGCAATATATCTATTTTTCCATTAAAATGACAATGAATTCTTTTACACAGCATTTAATTTTCAAAAAGCCATTCCATTGAGTGTACATTATGAAAAACCACACTCTTTGCAAGGTGGTTGTGACTAATTCTGAAGCTACCTGTTAGAAAATATGTGATAAAAATCTCATGAACTGTAGTTGCTAATAGCAGCTTCACCAAGGTTGAATAACCAACATCATTATAATCTATCTGAAAATGTCTGCTTTACCTTTCACAATCATTTTCACACCTAAAATAGATCCAATTCTGTGATAACACAGAATATCTGCTGCACTTTGGTACAAATTGTACCTCTTCTATTAATTGTGAACACTTTCACGTTTCTAGCACTTCGGTTTTATAACTTCTTGTTTCTTGATGTGCAATAGACCCCAAATTCCACTGATGCATCAAATTATTAGGTTGATGTTTATTTCTGCATGGCCAATTATTATTTTAAAGTCACTGCTGAGAGTTTTTGTATGGAATGTAGCATTATATGGAAGTGAAATGTGGACATAAATAGTGCACACAAGCAGAGAATAGAAGAGTTTTAAATTTGTGGTATAAAAAAATACTGATTAAATGGGTAGATCAAGTAACTAATGAAGAGCTGCAAAATTAAACTGAAGATGAAAGAGCTTATTGTATAATGTAGCTAAAAGAATAGATATGAGGCATCATCAAAGAATAGTCAACCTGCAATTGAGGGGAATGTTCAACATACAACTGCAGAGTGAGACCTAGGCTTCACTATAGTGAGCAGGTTTGAACCGATTTAGATTATAGGAGTTATGCTGCAGAGATGAATACATTTGAATTTGGACAGCGTGGTAAGCTGCATCAAACCAGTCCTAAGCTGCTGCTGCCACCTTCCCCCCCCCCCCCCCCCCCCACACACACACACACACACACACACACACACACACTCTATGGAGACTGCCAAGGTTGTGTGTGTGTGTGTGTGTGTGTGTGTGTGTGTGTGTGTGTGTGTGTGTGTAGGGGGGAGGTTTGCACACATGGCAAAAAAGAAAAAAAATTTTGCTGCTTGTCTGCATCCCATGAGTTTTATTATCAACAAATCACATTATGTAGGATACCAGTTTTCAGATCAAGCAAATAGCCAGAACACAAAACTGAAATCTTGCTGAGGGGATCACAAATTGTACTTGGTAGATCACAAATTGTACTTGGTAGGTCACAAATTGTACTTGGTAGAGCAGGAAAGGAGTGAATTAGGGTTGCAATTATTAGGGACAAAAGATGTAAAGCAGAGGGAGAAATAATGTTTCGAAAGAAGTGACAGATAAGGGAAGGAGAGTATACTGTGAAGTCCACCAGCCGTGAAAGGCCAACAAACAGTATTCACATTCTCTTGCAACATGTAGAAAAATTAAGACTATCAGAAGGGAAAATTAAAGCAGATCACAAAAATTCAGACTTGCCAACTATCACCCAGCTACTATCATGCAAGTAGTAACCACTCTGACTACAAAAGACTTGAAAGCTGTCTAAGAAAGCACTGCACCAGAAGCCAACAGTTAAGGCACTAATTTTCCCCAAAAGGGGCAAGAGCTGATGAAACAGGGCTCAAACTGCTTAAAATGTTCAACCTGTAAGGGCAGAAGCATTCAGTTCCCATCAAGCTCAAGTTGGGTCTAGGAGTGCCACTGAATGTCACTAAGAAGTAGTTGAAATGACAGCACCACAGAGAAAACTTTGTTTAATACAGGAAGACCACAATATGAAGTTGCTGCATTGGTGAACAGTGCCAACATAACCAGAGATGCAACATAGGCTGTTACTTATAAACTGCCATGCGTTGTCTTTCAATTATCAATCCCCCCCCTTGTTCCATCCCTTGACACATTTTGTGTACTTCTGAAGTTTTCATACTTTTTTTCCTTTCAATGACTCAAATACTCTGTGAGTTGTTACCTTTACTTCTAAATTATGTAAGTGTTGTACCATATTCACTCAATTGTAAGAGAACTTGCGGTTTTCAAAACCTGCACGGTCACCTTACTCAACCACTGTACTAAGGTCAATGTTTTTATGTTGTGTAATAGGTTAATATAGGGGTTGCCTTAGATTTATAGATCACGCTCTATCAATTGAAACCATGTGTAGACTTATTTTGATGATTTCATGATTGGAGGGAGGACAGTGAGAGCTAGGGGAGGGAAGTGGTCAGTGGGCAGCAAACTTCAAATTGTACCGACTTTAAAATTCGACAAATAATCAACAATAGCATACATTTCCGCAGGAGATGGGAAAAGTCTTGATAGGCGCCAGTGGTGCAACAGGGTTGACTGCATTCACATTGAGGTATGATGGGAAGAAAATGGAGCATCAGCTGCTGATTCTATGCTGCCAATGAGACAACAGCAAGCAGATGAAGTGTGGAAGCAAGACATGAAGGAATATTGACACATTCTCACATCTGTATAAAAGAGAGAGAGAGAGAAACCTGCTGGCATTCAAAACAGCTTCCAGTCATCTCAGAATGGAAGAATACAGGTTCTGTGGGTTTAAGAGGGAATCTCATTCCATTCTTCCTGCAAAATAGTTACAGATCAGGTATCGATGATGGAGGTGGATAGCAATCGTGCACCCTTGTCTCCAAATCAGACCAGAAATGCTCAACAATAGGTGCTAGGGTGGTCAAGGAAAATGCAATCATTCAACCCTGTGCTCACAAAACCAGTCCCAGATGATGTGAGCTGCATTAACAGAGGCCCTGTCATCTTCAAACACTGCATCAATACTGAGGAAAAAACATTGTATACCATGAGATGTATCTGGTAAGTAGAAATAGTCACATAATCTTTGGCAGTAATGAGACCTTGCAGAGTGACCATGGGCCCATGGAATACCACAAAATGGCAGCCCAAATCATCATTGAACCCCCACCATGTTTCACTCTTAGGACATAAACTCAGCCAGAAGTTATAAACTCTGTGAAACGAGACTCGGTCAACCAAATGATTTTCTTCCATTGTTCTAGTCCAGGTGTTATGGCTTCAGCACCATGTTTTCCTGTTACAAGCATTTGCATCACTGATGAGTGGTTTTGGAATTGCAGCTTGCCCTACAATTCCCTACTTAAGGAGCTCCCTTTGTGTTTTTTTAGTGCCAACAGGGCTTGCGAGTACAACATTCAGTTCTGTAGTGACTTTTGCAGCTGTTGTCCTCTTATTTATCATAACAATCGTCTTCAATGGTCATCTATCACGATAACTCAAACACACACTGTCATACTTGTTGTGATTTAACGAGTGATATTTTACCACATCCCCTATCAGCGGTATAAATCTTCAATACTGTGCCTCTTGAAACATCAAACACCTCAACTCCCTTGATTACAGAAGCACCCAACATGTGAGCAGCAACAATTTGCTCACATTCTAATTCACTTAGCTTCGACATAATGAAATCACAACTACACTGAAGACTGTTCTGACCAAGACTGCCACCTGCAATGTATGACACAATATTGGAGCTGTTCACGTTCAAACACATCAGTGCTGACTACAGGCTTGGCTAGAATCTGCATTTATGTTCAAGCATCCTCAGATCCCATCATACCCACAACTTTGGAAATTCCAACATATTCAGAAGAAACAGCCAAATATTTGTGAAAATCAAGATTAAAAGTTTCATTGCTGAAACTGTCATCCCGGATAATGATACCAACATTATTATTATTACTTCTTTCCTTTCTCAGACGTTATGTCTGGTTAAAAATGGAAAGTGACACAGACCTTGATCAAGCCGTGACTTCCTTTTAACTATACGATATATGTTACATTACATTTAGGAACTTTCAGGTAATTGAACATGTATCAATAATTACAGATTTCTGTAGTTGTATATATACATTTGGATGTAGCTGTATTGCGTTGATGTACTGGTGGATATTGTGTGGTATGACTCCTGTAGTTGATAGTACAATTGGTATAATGTCAACTTTATCCTGATGCCACATGTCCTTGACTTCCTAAGCCAGTTGGATGTATTTTTCAATTTTTTCTCCTGTTTTCTTCTGTATATTTGTTGTATTGGGTATGGATATTTCAATTAGTTGTGTTAATTTCTTCTTTTTATTGGTGAGTATGATGTCAGGTTTGTTATGTGGTGTTGTTTTATCTGTTATAATGGTTCGGTTCCAGTATAATTTGTATTCATCATTCTCCAGTACATTTTGTGGTGCACACTTGTATGTGGGAACGTGTTGTTTTATTAGTTTATGTTGTATGGCAAGTTGTTGATGTATTATTTTTGCTACATTGTCATGTCTTCTGGGGTATTCTGTATTTGCTAGTATTGTACATCCACTTGTGATGTGATCTACTGTTTCTATTTGTTGTTTGCAAAGTCTGCATTTATCTGTTGTGGTATTGGGATCTTTAATAATATGCTTGCTGTAATATCTGGTGTTTATTGTTTGATCCTGTATTGCAATCATGAATCCTTCCGTCTCACTGTATATATTGCCTTTTCTTAGTCATGTGTTGGATGAGTCTTGATCAATGTGTGGCTGTGTTAGATGACACGGGTGCTTGCCATGTAGTGTTTTCTTTTTCCAATTTACTTTCTTCATATCTGTTGATGTTATGTGATCTAAAGGGTTGTAGAAGTGGTTATGAAATTGCAATGGCGTAGCCGATGTATTTATATGAGTGACTGCTTTGTGTATTTTGCTAGTTTCTGCTCGTTCTATAAAGAATTTTCTTAAATTGATCCCCTTCCTCCTTCCTTTCTGCTTAATGTGAATCTTTCTGTTGCTGAATGTATGTGATGTATTCTATATTTGTGGCATTGTGATCGTGTAACTGTACTGAGTGCTTCTAGGTCTGTGTTACTCCAATTCACTATTCCAAATGAGTAGGTCAATATTGGTATAGCATAAGTATTTATAGCTTTTTTCTTGTTTCTTGCTGTCAATTCTGTTTTCAGTATTTTTGTTAGTCTTTGTCTATATTTTTCTTTTAATTTTTCTTTATATTGGTATTATCTATTACTATTTTTTGTCTGTATCCTAGATATTTATAGACATCTCTTTTTTCCATCACTTTTATGCAGTCGCTGTGGTTATCCAATATGTAATCTTCTTGTTTAGTGTGTTTTCCCTTGACTATGCTATTCTTCTTACATTTGTCTGTTCCAAAAGCCGTATTTATATCATTGCTGAACACTTCTGTTATCTTTAGTAATTGGTTGAGTTTTTGATTTGTTGCTGCCAGTAGTTTTAGACCATCCATGTATAGCAAATGTGTGATTTTGTGTTGGTATGTTCCAGTAATATTATATCCATAATTTGTATTATTTAGCATGTTGGATAGTGGGTTCAGAGCAAGGCAGAACCCGAAAGGACTTAATGAGTCTCCTTGGTATATTCCACGCTTAATCTGTATTGGCTGTGATGTGATATTATTTAAATTTGTTTGGATATTAAGTGAGGTTTTCCAATTTTTCATTACTATTATTTCATTACTATTATTATATTATTATTATAAAAAACAGTTGCCATAGGCGACTGGCTTACATAGTAAACGGAAAAGGAAGTAAAGTTAAAAGTTTATGTAAGTAATTTCATTTTGTTTATTTTATATTTTCCATGTATTATCAAAATTTAGGCTATCAATACATGACATGTAAGTGTTAAATACATATAATATTTAGGTAGATATTTTATATCAATAAAACAGTTTATAGCTTCGATTGGTCACAATATGTTAAAAACATAATTTTCACAAGGTGCCTTTCCTGAAGCCACCACTAATGCAGTACACATTTAACTGCTACAATCTGCATATCAGATTCACATAGCCTGTCCAGCCATAATACAACACTCAGTAGGGGGGGGGGGGGGGGGGGGGGGGATATGGCAAAAGAGGACAGAAGAGAGAAGGAATGAAATAGGGTTGTGCTTTTAGAGGAAAAGGCCATGTGAGGGTTACAAAGAAAAGGAGTGGGAGGTACAGGAGATCTGTGAGAAGAAGAGGGTTATTTATTACACTGTTCCTTACCTCTAACCTCTGTTCAGCTTGTGCATAGAGTTCTCTCTGAGCCTGAATAAAATCTCTCATCATTGAGGAAACTTTCTTCCGGTCTTCCATTTCAGCTGCAAGGCGACTGTTATATTCTAGTAGTAACTGTACAGCTTCATTGACTTGTACTGCTAGTTTCTCCGCTGTTGCTTTATCTGTTGAAAAAAAAAGGGAAAAAACTATTACAAAATCAATAACATTATGTTAAAAGCACATCATAGTGAACCAGCTATCAATCACTGAACAGAAATCAGCAGTTGTAGCACTTTGTCCATACGCATTTGTGTATTTTATGAGTGTTACTTCTGTGGGATAGATTTTAGTACTGCATAGCAGAATCTGTCCAACTTATAAAGGAACTGCTCAGCACACCACTTTTTTTGTGGAGTATGGTACAACAAAATAAAACAAATACTGAAGTAATTTCTTTCCTAATACACCATTAGGATAATACTTATTGTTTCCTGTTATCATTCAAAGGGATACAACTGGTAAAGATGCTTTTGGTAATGAAATGTTGAATGTATCTGTAGCTCTTTGGAAGAAACTTTGGATTATATCAATACTGTATGCATATCTTTGTTTGTGAACCTTTGGTATATTACTGTAATTGTAAACCAAGTAGTTAGAGGCATTCATTAAGTGTACAGTTATAAAGCAACATGTAAACATGTGGTACTGGACTGAAATTTCATTTTGTAAATGATTTTATTAAATAGTGGAAAAGTATTTTGGCTGGTGTGTAGTGAAAGATTTAACAATCATTAAAAAGTTGAAGTGGAGACAAACATCCTGGTTCACGGTATCATTTCACAGTACATATATCCAAGCAGCAACCTAATGCTTTTGCAGCAAGCAGAATCGAACAGCCAATCAAAAATTTCTACATGAACAGGCACAATGTTGAGCAATTATCATCATTGACCTCCACTTGCTCTATAGTCATCACACAAATGGAAGCATTACTTATATATATGCCTGATTTTGTTGGCTCCGTGATTACTGAAGCCCACAGAGCAAGGAAAGGTGCCTCACTGCTTTAGACTATAAGATCAGACAACTACACAAATTTATAATTTTTTGTGAGCATCCAGGAGGTTTCTCATTATTAGGGACGCCAACATTTGGTTGAAGACTGAGCCCATTAGAATAATAGCAGCCGGGTCTGGCTGATAGTCCAGTGGACACTCAGTATGGTAACTTGGGGATCAGATGGTCTCATCTGATATGTGGAGGAGTCTCTCCCAGCGGCTACTGAATCCTCATGGTACAGCTGGCTGCAAATCATGGCTCATGTCAGCACCTACAATGTCTGATGCCTCGGAGACCACCTTTATTTCCTTTCAGCAACTTATTGAAGTGGTGATAGCATCACTCGCATGGTGTGAACACAGCTTATGATTTGTAGTATCATTCCCATAATTGTGACTTCCTTGTCTGGAGCCTACAGGAAGGCTGAAACCAGTGGCTACAATCACTGGTGCAGATTTCTTGATCTGTGCTATCCCTCACAATATGTCAGGCATGTACTACACTTTGGAAGCAACTGCTCAAGTAGCAGAAAGTGTGTGGTATGTTCACAAAAGATTTTTAGGTTAGAGAATTCTGCATGCTGAATGACATGATATTGGTACACCACAGAGTTACGAGTTGGTGACCTGCAGTTGCTGGGCTGGGAACACCCATCAATCCAGGCCACAGAAGAAAAAACTTTAACCTAATAATTAACTTCAAGAAGTATTTAGTATAAGTTCCCAACAATTACTCTTGCTCATTAATGGAAGGAATACGCAGATGATACTTTAAACAGAAAGTTGGATAAAACTAAAAGGCTGCCAGGCAAGCTATGGAGAGGTGAATGGTGGAAATAACTAGACACACAGGAAAACAAACAAATGAATCAGAGAGCATATTGGAATGACAGACATAATTGTGTGTCATAAAAGTGACATGAAGGAGGGTGGGGGCATATAACTAGATGAACAGATGGGAGATAGATCAAAAAAATGTTAAAAGACTTAAAATAACATCA